>NC_065509.1:28097844-28157206 GCF_006386435.1 Epinephelus moara
GTTCTCCAAGGTACCAGTGCTGGGCTGGGTGAAAATAAGCCAAAGTGTGGAGGAGAGGGACCCGGTAAAGAGGCCTGAACTCCGGGGAAGCCCTCTCTCCTCTCCCCGCAGCGAGGGACAATCTTCACTCTGCCCCCTTCCTCAGCCGCTCGCCTGCCCCCCCCCCCCAACCCCCCCAACCCCTTTAATATAAATAAAACATTAAATCATTTTGAACAGCGTGATGATTGTTTAAGATTAGTGTGTTGGCTGATTAGCGGCATGTGTTGAGATCATAATCTCTCAATCAGACAATTCAGTTCTCATTGTCTCTGGTCAAATATTTAATCCACTGAATAAAAGGAAGTTAATGTCTTACCAAAGCCTGGAGGCTCTCCCTGAATTTGGCTCTTTGCATCCCATGACTTGGTCGACTTGTGGAAATGCTTCAGGCCAAATGTATGAGCCATAGATTGTTGAAGTTGTTTCTTCTAAACAGTTTGCCGGCACTGAAAAAGAAAATAAGTACATGTTGCTGAGCCATTACTGAACACATCTGTCTCTTTTTATTTGTGTCAGGAAATCCATCTTACGTATGTGCTTGATCACCACATCTGTAGTTTGAATAACAATGGAGCCATTGTCATACTTTGTCGTCAGGGCAGCATTTATAAAAGCTTTACTGTCTGCCACACTGTTCTTGTTGTATTCCTGTACATGGAAGGTGCAGTAATATCTGTGGATGAAACATACAGTTAGTGGCATACAAAACAGGCAGTGCAGGTAGCTTTCACAATAATATGCTTCTCCTTTTTTAATAACTCACTCTTTTTGTTGGCCGTGGAAAAGCTGAAGGAAAAGCAGAGAGATACTGCATTATAAATGTCAGTGGTTGCAGTGGTATGAGATATTATTCCTAGTATTAAACTATAAAATGAATGGCATTTGTATCATTTTTATTTACTGATCACTGTGGCAGGGGGGCATAACGCCTTAAAAAAGACATGTTATGGAACTCACAATGCTAATTCTATCAATATTAGTATATGCAAAGCAGCTAATAAGAGAGTCAAATTCTCCGGAAAAGGAGCAATTGTCAAAATTTTGGTCTTAACCACTCTATTTCATCATAAACAACCCAGAAATGGGGCTCAAAGTGCAAAATACTGGACTTCTCCTTTAACTAACATTAAAGAAAGTAACAGGAAACAATATGGTGGACGGCTGGTAACAAAATTATCCCAAAATACAGTTAAACAGTTAGCTAATGTATGTTTCCGAAAACATAGAAATAGACAATGCAGTAACAGAATCTTGGCAGGTCTCTCTCTCTATCTGCTTTGTGTCTGTGGTCGCCGACATACAAAAATGTGGAAACACAATCTTTAGATTTGAGCTGGGAGATAAGCCAGTAGATGTGGACACTGGTTAGATGGAGGGAAATTTACCACAGTCCATTTACACATACGACGTACATCATTATGATACGAAGCTGGTTGAAAATTGGCAAAGTATATCTTTAACTGTAGAGTAAGAAACCAAAGTATGTGAATCCATAACTCTCATACTAATATAGTTTTAACTAGCCTAGCAGTGACATAATGGAGTTCTTTAAATGTCTAAGGGGCACTGTTGTAGATCTAACTTGTCTTGCTATTAAAATGAAGTGCGTACTCACCAGGAGTCCGTTGTTCTGCTCCATGTGCCTATGAAATATTACAGATGAATAATAAGTCAACTAGCACTTTATTAAGAAATATATTAAACACATGGTGCTTGTTAGCAACAATAAATGAATTCAATGGGACTCACCTGCCAACATTCTCCTTTATGATGAGATTCAGCACAGTCATAGTCTTCTTCACCTGCAGCTGTTCTTTCACCTTTTGCCCAAAGAGAATAACTCAGTGTACACATACACATATACATTTACATATACATATACACAGTGTAATGTACACATATTCTTTAAAGCGCAGAGTCTCATACCCATTTCTCAATGATATCCTCTGGTTTCGTCGGGCTGCCAGTCATACTTAAGGTCAGGTTAACTCTGAAGAATGTGTCTGGCCCAACTACAGGAGTGATGACAGATAGCACAGCAGTGTGTCTTTACAGTAGGTGTGTATGTTTCACTATTATATTTAACATTTAAAGACGAAATCTGAATCAAATTGTGTAACATTTTACCGAAGAACAAAAAAGTGGTGCAACATTTGCCCTTCACATGTTCCCTAAGAACACTGTGTCCTGTCCCCACTACTGTTTATACGTCACACCAATTACTGTACAGTGGATGGCTGTGAGTTAATAAACTGCTAATGACTGTAGTACCTTTGTACTTATAACAACAAGAAATTGAGCTTTGATGTGATGGCCAACAAAGACTGTGCATTCTGCTGTTTAGGTCAAATGCTGAAATAGAGTTGATGGTGTTATTTTACAGATCCATCATTGAAACAGATCAGACCTATTTGTCAGAATGGGAATTTAAGTGTATGAAACGAGACAGCAAGTAAAATCATGCAAGATCTGTCACAGCATATCCAGACCACACTGTCATAAAGAAATTTCTCTGGTAAAGGATTCAGATGACCATAAATTAAATGCAACCAGTTCAAACTTTCATTTATTTTGTGTGCAGTAAGTGCTCTTATTTCTCCTTCCCACACAGCTCCATTCTCTCCATGCTATTTGACTATGGATTCATCACCCTCCTTATATCATACCATCTCAACGGGGTGTAATGCCAAAGACTTTTCACATTTTAATCATTATTATGTGCACATTGATAAATATTCTTTTACCATAAAAAATGAGTCCTGATTGAAAAGTTTTTATGTTATAATGCTTCTCTAGCAGGAAATATTTTCTCTTGTAGGACAGTAAAGACCTGAGCTGACATAAAGAAGAAACAAGCATGATTCATATAGGTTTGGTGTACTGACCGGCAGTCTCGTTGAGATCTAGAGGGTCTCCTGTCGTTGACATGTTAGCAGGTCGAGCTGACAGACTTTGAGTCGGACCTGCTTCTGTGAATTAAATAACGTGACAAAAAATATTACAGAACAAAGACACTGTCTTGCAGTCTTATCTGCACCTGACTGAAAAACATGACATCAGTGCTATCACAAAGGCTTCATTATTCCATAAAGCTGCAAAGCACCAAGTACTCATAGACATTGTTTTATCCTTTTCTTGGTCACCTGATGTAGGTGCACCCGTGCTGACAGTTGGCAGCGGGCCTACAGGGAATAACTCTGAAAGAAACAAATTAAATAAATATTAATATTAATTGCAGGATCTTAAAGAAGAAACATTCAAAAATAGCATAGTGTGACGCAAATCAAATTATGGAAATGTACATTTCTCATAATGAGCAGTCGCACATATCTTAGTCATCTGTTAGGTATTTTTAGAAACACTTAAATGTCTTATCCGTCTCTAATGTGTTTCTGCAGGTGTGCAGTTACTTTTTCTGCCTTCATTATCTGTGCAGCTTCCTGTTAATTCAGCCACTTAACAACCACAGTGAGAGTGCACGGTAAATGAAATCACTTTAATGGATTTGTTGGATTTGCTACACCCAAAGTCTGCTTTATGTCTATAAAATACAATTACTGAACAAATATTGTGTAATTATGTACTTTATGTGACATGGACATACATCCTTTTTGAAAGCAATAAGGCAGTGTGTTTGGTTAATGTTTGACTGGTGCAGTAGTCCACTGAAACACAGAAGTCAATACATTTTACAGGTGACAGGGCTGAAGTGTACCATACAGACTATACATACCCACAGGTAGTATACTGATGCTGTTAGGATCAGCTGACAGGTTGAGGAAGTCATAAGAGAAGGTGGAACTCAGCAACGAGGCAATGCTTGTCTGAACCACTTCTACATTAGCAGCAGGACTGACATTCACATAGACGCTACAGCTGAAACTTGGGATTCATCACAATGACATGAGTTAAATCTGCTTTATAGGTTTGGACAGTATACACATATGCATTGTAATTATTATAACTCTTTTCATGTCCTGAATTTGTCTTACCACTTGTCACAGATGGAATTTGAGAGAGCTCTTGATCCCTGAAAACACAGAATTATTTCATGTCTTTATTAAAAGGCTGACTGATTGCTCTTAATATAATTCACTGCCAGCGGTGGAGTGTTACTAAGTACAGATGCTCAAGTTCTGTGCTTAAGCACAATTGATAGGAATTTACAAGCTACCCAGCAGTATAAACCTATTAAAATTAGCCAAACTTTGATCAGCTGCAACATTAAATGTCCAGTGTGTAGGATTCATGGGGATATACTGGCAGAAACTGAATATAATATAATGTTTTCTTTAGTGTATAATCACCTGAAAATAGGAATTTATATGTTTTCATGAACTTAGAATGAGCTGTTTATATCTATATAGGTGAATACACATTATACAGTATATTAATTACATAGTACTTATTTATTAGTAGTATATATATTAGCAGGTGCTCAGCTAACAGCCTATCTGCAAAGTGTCGAACAGTGTAACAGTAATCACATGGTCCGTTTGTTTTGGAGAGAAAGAGACCTCTGCAGATAATTAACCCTTTGCTAAGCCCCGCCCCTTTGTGATGGTCCGTCAACCTGCTAGCATGGAGCCCACACTGTAACTAACTGCACTCCCTGATGAAATATTATCACATTTCAGGAAAAATGAAAGAGTGATTCCAGAGAGAAGCAGACAGAGGGGTCTACAGTCTGTGTTTGAAGGATATATCCAGGATGTCAAACTGACTCAGCAGCAACAACAGGTTAAAAAGACAAAGATAGTTAGAAGCTAAAGCCGAACTATAGGCTACAGATCACAGTGTAAAAGTGAACCACCACATCACTGCTGATCGCCACACAAGACAATGAATATAAAGGGAAACTTTGCTGATATTGAACCAGCTGTGTGGCATCACAGTGTGTGCAGATGAACGGTGTTTGGCTTCGTCTTCGTGCTGCTGCCAGCACCTGGACCTCCACCAGCAGACGGGCAGGGATCAAACAACGTTCATCTACCCACAATGCAATTCTAACCTGGAGAAGTTTCAGCTGCTTGCAATCTGCCGTCCTCACGGCTGGTAACCACTAAATCCCCCTAAATCTGAAACACTGGACCTTTAATTCAAATGTACTATACCAGTAAATTATTGAAATCTAGCAGTGGCTATAACATGAAAAGTCTGAAAAGTGCCATTCTGCATCATGAGTACTTCTAATTAAGGGCACTTTAAGTACATTTCGATGCTACTATTTATGTACTTTCACTTAAGCAACACTTTGAAGAACAAAGTATTTCTTCACTATGATATTGCTACTTTTACTTAAGTAAAAGTTTTGAGTACCTAGCCACCTTCCTCTGAACTAACCTGAGTGCTCACATACGTCATTCATTTCCTCGGAAAATGACATTGTCTCAATAAGATAAAGCTTTTCATCTGTTTCCTAATCAGCTGTCTTTGAGGATATTGCTGTGTCTTTCCGTGGAAAATCAAACGGAGAACTCTTAATAGTGGTGTACCTGAGGTTGTTGCGCAAGTAGCGCAGCAGAATTATTAACCACATGGCAGCTATGCCTATAGGGAAACACAGATAACAGAAATTACTGACAGGAATGTTGCCAAGAATTACAACTGTGATCAAAGTAGGCTTACAGTGCACCAATTACCTCTGTCATTAAATGGCAAAACACACACATACACACACACAGCTATTCTATCTTAATGAGAAACCAGCTGGCAGGGATGGGAAGTTATTAAACACATTTACTCAGAGACTGTACATGAATATTTCAAATCTATGCTACTTTATACTTCCACTCTTCTACAATTCAAAAATAAATATTGTAGTTTTTACTCCATTAATTTGACAGCTCTGGTTACTTGTTAGTACTCTTTACTAATATGTTTTACGACATGTATTGAGTACTTATACTTTGGTGATAGTGATTTTCCCAATAAAGGACCTTTTCCTTAATTTAAGAATCTTTATATTACAGTATTGGCACTTTTATCCAAGCAAATATCTGAAAACTTCCTGTACCACAGCCAGCTGACAGTGAGGAGTGTATTGCTCGAAAAGTTACCTTGGGGATGATATATGGATGTCATGGACAGAAAAATTGTGGGGGAAAACGCTCTCCAACTGACAAGAGATAACAGCAGAGATGAGTTATTTGGATAGGCAAATCGGATTTGTTTGTTCAAAGTCATTGCTCGCCAAATCCTTCTGACATATTTACATATTCTTCATACCCAGTTTCTTGTGACTCCCTCCAGTGACACTGAGCAATTTCCAGGCTTCGTAGAGTGAACTATGGATGTCCACATTTTAATTTTGTAGAGTGACCATGCTAAAAACAAAAATAAAAGACAAGGAAAAGTTAATGTTCCAAGAAAAATGTGTCAGACCCGTCTAGGGTTTATGTAGCAGTCACTGCTGAACTCATGAATGTGCGGTTTACCTTTTCTTTGACCTTAAACTGTAGTTACTGAACAGCAAATCTGCCTGCTCATTCGACCCTCATTTACACTAGACTGCCTTGTTATGTGAACTGGTGAGAAAGCCTTGGGGGTGACTCACTTTTAAAAATTTGGGCGGGTCATGCTGCATGCAGTGGCGCTGCCAAGGGGGCTGGGGAGAGCAGGATACAGTTGCTGCTACAATTGCTGGCCCCATCTGGGCAAAAATAATTTGAGACCTGGGGTGTCGGTGGCTTAGTGGTAGAGCAGGTGCCCCATGTACAAGGCCATTGCCGCAGCGGCCCGGGTTCAACTCCAGCCTGTGGCCCTTTGCTGCATGTCACTCCCTCTCTCTTTCTCTTTCTCTCTCTCCCCCCCTTTCATGCTTGTCTCTCCTATCAAATAAAGGTTAAAATGCCCCAAAAAATATCTTTAAAAAAAATAATAATAATTTGAGGCCAATATAACTCTTTAAGTGACTGTGGTACACTTATTTTTTAAGATAGCAAAGGTGGTGATATCTTGTGAAACTAGACAACCTACGGCATTCATTCATACCAACCATGTCAGCTCAGCTTGTCAGGAGGGGGACTAAATATTGCTCCAAAGTGAGGCTAAGTCTTTGGGGAGGGAACAACTGGCATGGCCATTTTCAAAGGAGTCCCTTGAACTCTCACGTCAAGATATCTGAATAAAAATGGGCTCGATGGGTACCCATGAGACTTGGAGTCGACTAAATGTTTTGTTCCTTGCAATCAATGTACTCATTCAAATTAGAGCTGTATATTTGTCCTTTAAAGGGAAAGGACATCCAGCCTATTTGAGGAACAATTAATCATGTGACAGGTACAGATACATAACTCAGAACAGGACTGTTATGTAGCTCAAAATGTTCTGTACTGTACTGTACCGGTTAGTCTATGAACATCAGATAATTAGTAACATTAACTCTAAATAAGAAACCAGATGCAACTCCTTAACTCTCCATATTGACATAGATTTCAACTAGCCTATATACTACAGCATCTATTCTTGTATTTAATCCAGCCATCCGTCTATTTTCAACTGCTTATCTCAGGCCGGGTTGCGGGGGCAGCATGCTGAGCAAGGTATTCCAGACATCCCTCTCTCTAGAAACGCTTTCCAGCTCCTCCTGGGGGACCCCAAGGCGTTCCCAGGCCAGATGAGATATGTAATCCCTCCAGCGTGTCCTGGGTCTACCCCGGGACGTCCTACCAGTGGGATGTGCCTGGAATACCTCTAACGGGATGCGAAGGAGCAGCGGCTCAACTCCGAGCTCCCTCCAGATGTCCGAGCTCCTTACCCTATCTCTAAGGTTGAGCCCAGTGACCCTTCTCAGGACACTCATTTTGGCCGATTGTATCCGTGTACTGTATCATTCTTTTGGTCACTACCCAGAGCTCATGACCATAGGTGAGGGTTGGGACGTAGACGAAACCAGTAAATCAAAAGCTTTGCCTTCTGGCTCAGCTCTTTCTTCACAGCAATGGTCCGGCACAGTGCCCGCGTCACTTCAGATGCCGCGCCAAACTGTCAATCCATCTCACGCTTCATTCTACCCTCACTCGTGAACAAGACCCCGAGATACTTGAACTCCCCCAATTCATAGTATATTTGAGCTTGTTTTTATTTTTGATTTTCTAGCTTTTTAATGGCATCTTGATTGTATCTAAATGTGATTCTGTAATGGGTTTCTTTTGCACTTTGTCTTGATGCTTTTGATGTTTTATGTAAAGCACTTTGAATTGCCTTGTTGAAAAATGTGCTACATAAAAATAAGTTATGACTTTTAGTTTTGGCGTGCCACCCCAAGATTTTCAGTGCATGACCATGAAACACAACAGAAAAAGGTCACACTATATTTACCACAGTATAGGCTGTTGTCAGGCTCAGGGGGAGGACAGTTGTGTTTCCACTGCTGCAGGTCCCACCTCACCACGTCTCCATCTGCACAGTTCTGCCCCGTCAGCTCCTCTGCACTCCATTCTCGGGCCCATATCCTGAACAGACCAATGTCACCAAGCAGATCCATCCCAGTCTGCTGCTGCACCTCACCATTTTTGTCTACATAATGAGACACCCCCAGAGTGAGAGTGCCGTTTGGGGCCAGTTGCTGGGGAAGCACGGGGCTCACAGAGACCTCATGCTGACTGGTTCCATTTATGTAGATCCTCAGTCTGCGAGCTTGGCCAGACCAGGTGAAACATATAGAGTGCCATTCATGCAGTTTTAAATCCCTGTCCAAGCTGTGTTTTTCTCCAAACAGCCATACTGTCAGCTGTGTACCTTTGCCCCCAAGCCACAGCTCGGTGTGTGTCCCACGTGGTGCTTGGTAGTCAAAACCAGTCCATGCTGTTGTATGGGTGAAGCGTAAACGCATGCATACACTCAGCTCCTCCAGGGCTGGTACCACAACATCTGGTTGTAGCTGCCATATACACCGACGAGACCTGAACGGCAGCTTCTTACCCCACAGGCTGGTACTGGCAGAGGCAGCTGAAGCAACACATAGGTGGAAAAGACACAGGCAAATAAACATACATGAACACAATGGAAACAGATAAAACAAAGACTTTAAAGTGCTGCCAAGTGCTTTAAAGTCATTTAATTGGTCTGAAATCTTACTTGAACCCAGGAGCTGTATACAGAGACAGATTAGAGACAGGCTCCTGAGGGAGTTCATGGTAGCAAACAAGAACGCTTCCGATGTCAGTCAAGTTGTCATCTGCTGAAAGGAGACAATAAGATGAACAAAAAGAATTTGCATTCACCATGAAATAATGAAGTAATGATGAACTTCATGTGACTAAATACATATCTTAGACTTACCACCGTCATCTCCTTGAAATCTGAGCTTGTGAGAATCTAAACAATCAGTATCAGCTCCTGAGAAGCTGGCCGAGCCATGAGTCTTCTGGCAAACGTCACTTCATTTCTCTATAAGAAGACCTCCACGCCCTCTCCCTGCAGTTCCCTGAGTTACTCATTAATCTCCAGCAATAAAGATACCTAACAAACATGATAACGTTAAAATCTCGACTTGATGAAATGTTTGCAAAAGTGAGCGTCAAAATCCACCTGTGACCACTTTTAGGTGATTTGTGTTCAGTGTGAATGGTTTCAGTGTCAGACTTTCAGTGAGAGTTTTGATGGTAATAATTATCTAAACCAGGCTTAAAGTTTGAAGAGATACTGCAGGATGTTGAGAAACATGACACATGCCCCTGTTTGTGTAGATTTTGATGACACAGATGTACCATTCCTGTAATGTATAAAAATAGCTTGTACATAACAAGCTTTATATTTAGAGTTGTTGTATAAGCTTCCTTTTATGATTCCTTCTACAATAATGCTTCTGAGAATTAATTTAATTGACATTAATGATCACGGCAGCTAAAAGCAGAAGATGGCCAGCCCTGTCGCAGCTAAATTGTTCTAGCAAATACGTTCTGAAGAAACATAATGAAGAGAAAACTGCGTATTCTATTAACATAATGAGGAAATGTTGCTAATTAATGTACCTGGCAAGTTCCTCCCAACAGTGTTAATACTAAACGTATTAACAAAAGGTCATATGACCAATGTGAGATTATCTTTCCGTGACTTAACCAAAGACAGGAGTCTGGGCATGGACCCAAAGTTCTGGTGTCAAGGTCCTGCACTTTGTACCCCTGCCGTCCTCCCCAACCATCTTTTTCCGAAGTCCTACACCGTACAAGAATGTAGTGTATCAGTCATATAAAAGAAAAAGAAAACGTTGTCTCTGATCATAATCCAGGCAGTAATAAGAAAGCAGTTTAGTAAGTTTGGTTTGACATGTAAAAGTAAAACAGGCGGCTGCAGAGGGTTCCCGGTTCGAACCCGAGGTGGAAGGTTCCTCCTGTGCAGAGTTTGCGTGTTCTCTCCCATGTCAGGCTTTCTCCAGGTACTCTCCGTAGTCCAAAGACATGCAGGTTAGTTTAATAGGTGACTCTAAATGAGCAGTAGGTGTGAATGTGAGCGTGAATGATTGTCAGTTTCTATGTGTCATCTGTCCAGGTGACCTGGTGACACGTACAGGGTGTACCCTCTCACCCAATGTCAGCTGGGATAGGCTCCAGCCTCCCGCGACCCCCTACATGATAAGCAGTTACAGAAAATGAATGTAATAAAACATCATCTGCATAGGTGGCAATTGCTTCTACAAATGCTAGATATGAAATATATATTGAGTAACGTTACAGAGCACTTTTTCAGTCCAGCACCACACCACTACATCTACATGAATGAACACACACATGTTGAAATCCACATGCTCAGATTAACCCCTCTGATCCAACACTAAACTTCACACACAACAGGCCTATTTACCAAGCGGCAACCTCAAAGGCTGAATTATGAAGTCAACACAGAAGTGCAAAAAACTGCTCTTCCTTGAATGCTGTGATGAAGCTAAAAATGTGGCAGTGTAGACAAAAAAAATGACTTAATCATATCCAAATGCAGGGAGGTGTTTTAGAAAATATCCAGTAGGTTTTCTATAATTTGCACCGCTAATATATAGACAGAAAGAAAAATGTGTGGTAGGATTTTGGGAGAAATGCAGCAAAGTTTTCAACCATAGCAACCTTCAAGGCTGAAAAAT
This sequence comes from Epinephelus moara, assembly GCF_006386435.1. Classification (NCBI taxonomy): domain Eukaryota; kingdom Metazoa; phylum Chordata; class Actinopteri; order Perciformes; family Serranidae; genus Epinephelus; species Epinephelus moara. The sequence goes on from NC_065509.1 coordinate 28,108,967, forward strand.
GAAGCTAAAGTAGTCCCAAAAAGTGCAGTTCTTCGAATGGCCACTTGAGGCTGGCTCCAGGAGCTAGTCAATCCTCATAGACTCCCATGTCAAAATGTCCAACTTTACAGCAGAAATAAACATGTTTACAGCCTGGTACAAACAGTTTTGGTCTCTCAGGATAATTTTTATATAACTCACCCGTTCCATCACGTCACATTTAATTAAGGGCAGGGCTTCTTGGGTGACAGGCTGTCTGCTAGGCGACGCTACAGTCTATGAGTCAGATCCAGCCCTCACTCCTCCACAGCTCCACCCTCTCATCCAAACATGGTCACTTCTGGCCAGAAACCTAGGTGGTTATGGCCGAATTGCCAAAGTGAAGGCATCAAAACGGCAGTCCACAAACCAACGGGTGACGTCACAGTTGTTACGTCTGTAATTTCATACAGTCTGTGCTTTATAGGGGGCAGCACTAGCTCAGTCCTTAGGGACCTGGGTTGGGAACTGGACCAAATATGGAGCATGGACTGGTAGCTAGAGAGGTGTCGGTTCCTCCTGGGCACTGCTGAGGTGCCCTTGAGCAAGGCACCAAACCCCCAACTGCTCGGGGCACCTGTCCAAAGCAGCCCCCTCACTCTGACATCTCTCCATTTGATGCATGGACTTCTTCTTCTTCTTCTTCTTCTTCTTCTTCTTCTTCTTCTTCTTCTTCTTCTTCTTCTTCTATTTACACACTTGAGACAAGTACAGTAAAGATTAAAAGTAGTCATTCAGTAGGGGTGGGTGACAGTGACCATAATTTGGCTCATTTTAAGTGCAAGTTTTGAGAAAAAATACAGATACAATTCAGTCTTTTATTCAGTAAATTATTACATCAGACTCCAAAAGTTACCCAGGCAGCGGCCTCACTGACCCCCCTGCTTCCACTGTCTGTGTCCATGATTATGACTGAGACGACAGATCTGTGTGTGTTCCATATGTCAAGTCTGCAAACAGTAATATTCTTGATCTTGTGCTTTACATCCTCAGGTAATAACTGCTCAAACAAATCTAATTGGCTTTTCTGTGTGACACATGATGTCCACGTCTGCCTTGTTCTCAGCTGTACAGACCTGAAAGTAAAGGAAGTCCATAGTACAGCCCTGCTTTATGCCTGAACAACTGAAACAGCCAATGTATGTCAATAACTCCTCCTTTTTTTTTTACACCCATAATATCCTATCTGGTTGATGTAATGGTTTACACAGCGGCGACATGTTTTTATGAGGTTTTTGGCTCCATACTACCACAATGTGGTCAAATAATATATTGCAACTTAACGATTTTGTCTGTTTGAGAGTCTCACCTTCAGCATGCCCCTCCTCAGTTCTCTCAGAGTGCAAACCAATACTGGTTGTAGTATTAAAGATTTTATTTCCAGCCTGCAAACACGCTCACACAAAGTCTCCTTGTTGGAAACATGTTCATTAACAAGGGTCTCATTCATACATTTTAATTCCCTCCCCTCCTCCTCTGCTCTGTCTGAGAGGCCCGAGCCAAAACGAGCGGGTTCCCCAGAGGGAATATGAGAAGACCAGGTGTGACGTGAGGCGTCCAGGTGGAAGACCTGAAAGTCTCATATTCATTGGTTGGTAAGCTGGTTGGGAACCTCTCCTGCGTCATCAGTGACGTAGATCAAGGGGCATTCCCAAAAAATGTTCCCACCGCTTTACCTCAGCTGAACAGCTTGTAGAGAGGGAAACCAAACTACCACAGATGGAAGCTGGAAATTAGTTGTCAGACTATGAGAAATCCACTGCTTATTGAACTATATGGAACAGTAAGATAAGTATGTTCTTATTGCTTTGCTCTGCTACCATCTGGCCTCTTAGAATCTGAATTGGTCTTTATTTATATGTGTAATTCTGAAGTTGTGTTCACAAGCAAATACATGCTTTTTTAGGGTTTGAGTCTAGTGAAGAAGAAGAGGAGTAACATACTCCTGGCAGAAGGACCATGGACTGTTTGCCAATGGACGCTTGTCTCTGTGCTGCTCTGCTCATGGTAGGTCTGACCTTAAAGCAGTTGCCTTTTACAGATTGCTAAAACTTTGACTTGACTCTCTAATCCTATCATTTCATTTCCATTCCACTAAATGTGTTTTTGCCACTGACAGGCTCTGATTGTTATTCTAGTGTCTAACCACTAATGGAAAACTTCCCTACAGAGACCTTTTTTGTTATGGAGTAAGATCCTTTTAGTTCAAACAGAAACAGCCCTGAAATCAGCATCAGTAAACCCACCAAACTACATTTAAATAAACAGTACATTTTAAATCAATTGTGTATGGATCCAGAGTATTTTCACATCTAACAGGGTGAATTGAGGGTTTATTTAAACCAAACCAGAGCTGGAGATTGTTGGAACAGTGGAAAGACAAGCCAAAGGGGTTTTGTGAACTTTATTTTGTTTCTGTTGACTGTGATTATTGTTTATTCAAATGGAGTCTGGTGGCTTTGACAATGCAGATTTCTAGGTTGTTTCTTGTTAAACAAAAAAGATCCTCCCCTGTAACAAAAAGGTCTATCTCTGTAGGGATCCTTCCCATAATGTTGTCAGACACTTCGGTTCAGTCGAACTCAGGTGTGAACGCAGCAATCGCACTTGGGTGCGCACCAAAACAACCGGACCAAGACCTTCTTGAAGAGGTGGTCTCGGTCTGGTTACAAACAAACTCTGATGCGGTTCATTTGTGGTGAGAACGTGTTCCGACCTGGATCTGAACCAACTGCAGTCACATGACACATTGTTTGGGTTAAACATGAGCATGTTACAGTCCTGGAGGATTATTAATGTGCACCTCCTCCTGTACTGCCTTAATATGCACATTCAGCACATCCAATGCATCAAAACATTGTTTTCTAGTTGGAGCCGCGCCTCGTTTTCAAACTGTATGGTTTGACTAAAATGAACAATGACAGCAATATAGTCCACGATGAGCAGCACTAAAATCAACCTGCGTAGTTGTCCCTCCATTGTGACATTAGAAAGTGTCACATTTATCTTGCGAGTGTACTCTTCTTCAACGTTTTGTTTTTTCCCACATGGAAATTCTGGCCAATCAAGAGCAGCTTTCTCGCACAAGGCATTTGATCTGGTCGACTTGTAAATCCTGCCGTGAGAACACGAACCAACTCTAGGCAATTATACAACTTTGTAACAACATAAGTCCCTGATTCAGACCAAAGGAAGACAACTCTAGGTCTGAACGCACCCTTACAGTAACAATCTGAGCCTGTCAGTGCCATCACCCTTACAGTAACAATCTGAGCCTGTCAGTGCCATAAACAAACACATTTAGTGGAGGTAAATTGATCATGTAAACATGCCCAGAGGATTACATTGCAGCCTGTTCCGCAGCTGCCAGCTGCAGCGGTCTCACTCAATACTGGACCAGCTGCCAGCTGCAGCGGTCTCACTCAATACTGGACCAATCACAAAAACTGTTGTTCCCATCAGTCACATAGACACAAAAACATAGGAAAATAGGGTCAAGGTTGAAAAATACCTACCTACTTGCCCTTTAAGTACAATATTGAGGTACTTTTATTTTACTTGTATTTCCAGTTTATGTTACATGATATCATGTATTGGTCAGTGCACAAAATCTGCATAGTAAGTAAAAGTCTTATTTTCTCACAAATAAAAGGTAATTAGTGTCGATGCATATAGCAAACTTATGAAATTGCTTCAAGTATTTTCTATAACGTAATTTTTCATTGTTCTAGTTCAGCAATGTGCTTTATTTTTTTTCTTCTTTCAAGCTTTTTTCTTCAAACAAGTTGATTTAAATCAACCTTAACGAAACAATAACCCTTAAATTTAACTACTGCAGTGACTTGTAGGAAAACAAGGTTTTCAGGACCCCGTTTTATATTATATATATATAATAAAAAATATAACCAAAGAAGCCATTTTTCTGCTTAAAAAGTGCTTTTACTTTGATACTTTAACTACATTTTGCTGATGACGTTTCGGTATTTCTACATAAGTAGGACTTTGAATGCAAGACTTTTACTTTAACAGTGTAGCAACACAACTTTTACTTGGTAAAAGCACTGAATATCTCTCTCCCCCACTGATTATTTTACCTGTGTTTCATCAGGTTTGGTGTGTGCTGGTGCAATCGGAGCCCAGCTGTGATCAGACAGAGTTCTTACACACTAATGGCTCTTGTGTTGCTTGCACTGTGTGTGGGCCGGGAGAACAGCTCTCAGAGGTAACACACTCACACCACAGAACAGTGGCATCACCATGTTTTTCTCTTTTTACTCTCCTTCCTTTGTCAGTCTCGCTGCTCAGCTCAAAGTCTTGATTGTATTTCACTCTCAGGACTGCGGTTTTGGAGATGGTGGCGAAGGCGTCTGTATCCTGTGTGAAGAGGGAAAGTTCAGTGTAGATACAGGTGTGGCTCCCTGCATGCGATGCACCCAGTGCAATCTGCTGAACCGCCTGGAGAGGACAGCGTGCTCACCCACCAGTGATGCCCAGTGTGGTCAGTGCCTCCCAGGGTGAGCCACACTTTACAGCACCAGCCGAAACACCAGTCACCTGAAAAGTTCAAGCATTTGTTTTTGTGTTAAGTGTGTGAGTGTTGTTGTGTGTGCAGGTATTATGAACTCAGGAGCATGACTGGGGAAGTGGAGCTGCCATGTGTGCCGTGTTCCAGTCATGACACAGTCCATAAAGAGTGTTTGCTTTTGACAGCTCGTGGCTCTAAAGGAGGTAAGAACCAGAGATAAACCGTACAGACTGAATGACAATATTAATAAGCTTGTATAGATAGTTTTATTGACTGGTGAGTTTCTAGAGAGGTTGTCAGGGAAAAGTTATAACTCTTGTTCTCTTACAGAGAGTGCTGTCACTGCGTCAAGGGGAGATTTCAAAGAACCCAAAGAGAAGAGTGAGTAACCCTGATGATTTTGACAAATGAATTCTTCCTTTTGACTCTTTTGACTCGGCTAATTTCGTGTTTAAATGAAGGAGTAAAAGAAGAAACATTTCCAATGGTCCTGATTGGTTCAGCAACAGCTTCCTCGATCTTCCTCATTGCTCTGCTGCTGTGGGCCGTCCTCCTGACTGCTGAGAGATTCAGTGAGTGTTTGACATCTCAGCTATTTCTCCCCATCTGTCTTTTGTTCATCTGACTAAATTTGTCCCATAAACACTTGTTGCAATATTCAGAGCATGTTCCTGAGTATTGTCCCGGGCCTGAGGGACTGTTTCCTGCAGATGACCTTCAGTACACACCCACATCCAGCCCCGCAGAGAGAACAGCCGAACAATCAGAGGCTCCTTCACAGACACTTGTTCCAGCTCAAGATCCCCTGAGGTGCTTTGCAAACACAATACTGTTTGATTACTCATTCAATTAAACCCCGACCAGTCTCTCTGTAATTATTTACATTAATTCCATCTCTACCCAGAGGCCTGAACTCACTGAGCCATGACAGTGAGGTGCATCCTACTTCTATTGTGATTAACGTCACCACCAACATTAAACCCTCCAGGCAGAAAGAGGAGAACGTCACACAGGAGGAGAAGCAAAGACTCTGCTGTTCCATGAAGGAGGTAAAGTGGTTGTCTTTACATGCTGCCCATAGGCCTACTGTGTATTTTCTAAGTTTTCTTACACCCCTTAAAATCATGAAGGCAACCTCACAGCTCCCACATGGACCTTTGGCGGCCGCTAGTGGGGGTTACGACCCCCAGGTTGGGAATTAGTGCTCTAAATAAAATATTCTGATATTTATAAAACCTCACTGCAAGAGATAGTTTATTCATATTGTTTGAAATCCATGTGGTCAGTTTGTCAGCACACAACCCAACGAGAACTGTGTTTACCCAAAATCACACATGCAAAAAAAGAAAAGAATAAATTACCCACTGTGGTATCTCACTGTGGAGACAGTTTTGGTTTTGTTTGTTGAGGTTTTGAGAGTTTTACCAGTCAGATTTCTGCCATAACCTCAGTACAAGTAGGATGAATGGAATTTAGTTTGTGGTGAACAAAGGATAGAAGAATAGCATTTGGAAACTTTCCTTTACAGAAATAACGTCTGAAATAATTTACAGACGTCACTGTCAGTAGTTTTCATAAAGATATTTGCTATATTACAAAAAAAGTTGCAGATATTTCTATATCTTTATGCTACCGTGCGCAGCGTTACAATATGTAAGCAGACCTGAAATCTTGAACATCGTAACCACAGTTCTGGGTTGTCATGGTGTATTAAGAGTCAGACATGTGAATCAAACACAATATAATGACAGATAATCAAAACACTGTACACACCAATCAGGGCTTTAGCTAACAACAACTATTTGTTTTCATTTGCATATTTTGGGATTCACTGACTTTTCTCTGAATCTAGAAAATAGAATAAATGACAGATGACATTCACAAGTAACAACAGCCCACAGTTACAGTAGATTTATAAACTAAAATTATAGCTTTATTTCAACATTTGGGGACAGGCACAAATGAAATGTGGGGTTTGGGGCTCTGCCTCCAGAACATTTTTAGCATCAAACACTTAATTTCCTGCATTCTGGTGATTTTTTTATGCACCAATTTGTACCTTTTCTGCAGCAATTTATGGGGCTAAATTTCTTTAAATCTGTCAAAATAAAAGTCCACTGCTACTTTTACATTTTTATTGTGCGGGACTTTATTTAGGACATCCATGCACATAAAGAAGGGTGCTCAAAGTGCAAAAAATAAAAAATAAAAAGCAGCAAGTATTTCAGTCCTTGACGATCATCAGTGTGAAGTGTGTGCTGTTTTTATTTACTTTTTATTTTGTTTTTTTTTTGCATTGATCTCAGCCTGTGAACCTTTTTGTAGCTGTCCAGCCCAGTTGCATTGGTGTGAGGGTATCTGGTCTGCCGTCCTTTCTTGGTTGTCCAAGATAAAGTTTTTTGTTGCCCTAAATAGACGCAGTTTCACAGCAGCTCTAAGACTTTTTATTGTCGGGGGCAAATGCACATGATCCAGATATTGTGGGGGGCGTGTCCCCTTGGTCCCAGACAGAAAACCAAGCATACAATACATTTCAGACCATTTAAGTTGGAATTACTTTGTATTTTACACGATAAATGATGTAATTTGTTGCCATTAGTGTATTTTTCTTATTAATTCAGTCAGTGTCAGTAGACTAAAAAACATTATATGTTCATTTAATTTGCTTCTGGAAAAATGACTCTGTCCTTTTTTCTGTGTTTATATCAGATGGAGCAAAAACTTCAGACCATCTGGGAGGTGGCTCAGGGTGTGTATGTGGTACCTTATTTTCGAAGATATATATAAATAGTAAATGTTTGTCCTGTGGCCTCCTCGTGTGTTAATCAGTCTGTGGATGAGTTCAGATGTTGGTGCTCATCTCTAAAGTCCATGTTTATGACTTTGTCCTGACTCTGTCCAGGTCAGAGTATCGACACCCTCGACTATGACTCAGTCCAGGACTTGTCCCTGATGCTCGACTCTGCCGACAGCAAGGACACATTGAGGAGACTGGGGCGATCTTTGGGTGTCCCACCTCAGGTCAACGCACATCTTCAAGGCTTCCAGGACCTCTTTCAGTACCTGCGCACCTCCACCTACACACTGCTGCCCCAGCTGGCCCAGGCTGCTGCACTCCTGCCTAATCCTGAAGTTGTTGCTAGGATACACAGAGCTGTTGTGACCACTTAGACCCTCAGGATGTGTTACAGTGACTTCAGCTGTTATACAGTGTTTCTGGGTCACTTTGGATGATGGCACTGTTACCAGATGCATCACTCAATAAGCTTTACACCTACTGTTGGGACACAAAGGCTTTCCTCTTACTGGGATTAATTGATTTTGAGTGGAAATACTGGGAATTAAACACCTTTGACAACAGATTGGACACTTTTCAGACACCTAATTGTCCATTGTTGTACTTTATTTGTGTTAGTATCTGCTTCTGTGTAAATAAATGACTTATTTCTAATTGATGTCACATCATTAATGAAGCCAAATCGTGAGAAGAGGTCATTATTTGAGCTTTGAGTGTTAAATAACACAATATCCAGGTCGCTGCAACTGAACCCTACATGCGGTGTTACTTCCTGTTTACCATGTAAAATAGATGAGAGGCCCTCTGGCTAAAGCATGTGAGACAGACCAGGACAGAGGATACAGTGTTCACGGCGAGAGGAAGAACATAGAGCCCTGAGAAAATGTGTTATTCTCTCACTGGGAGAAGGTCGCCAACTGATCAGAATTTCCTTGATCTCCAGCGTTACAGATTCCTCAGCACACTCAATCTGGTAAGGTTTTTAATTATTTTAACATCACTATTTCTTTCTAAAGCAAATGATGAACCAGTTGTCAGTGAAGTTAACTGTCTTGTTAAAGACCAACAGTGTTTTCTTTCTATTCTCTGAATCTTAGAAGTCTTATGAACAAACTTTACATCATGGAAGCACTTTATTGGTTTAACTGAACACTGTGGCCAAATGAAATTATCACAACTGTTTTGTTATTTAGGTCTGAAACTTCATTTCTGCTGTTGTCAATATTTCTAATGGATGAACTTTCTGTTTAAGGCATGAAACATCCGCCATATTAACGCTAGAGGGCGCTTTTGGGTCTCACAGCAAATGTAGCTATGGTATTTTATCAGCACCCTGAGATCGTCTATTGATAAGACGAACCACCGCTAGTCACAGATAATGGCACACCTTGAAATTTTGCATAGTTTATGATCAAAATCAATGTATCAAATGTCTATACAAGTGTAAATTGTGAACAAATAGGCTGCAAGTAGCGCAAAGAAATACCTTAAGTGGGTGGAAATTTACAGTGTATTTTAAGATATATGATTTATAATTGTAAGTAGGGGAGAACGGGGTTGGTTGTTACTTTCGTTAGATCTCTCTCCTTAGATGGCACTGTTAAAAATGTTGGTACTTATTTTTTTTTTAGAATTGGGGTCAGAGGTGTTTTGAATACATTTTTAAGATAGTTTGCATTTTTCATTTTTACTCATTAACTTAACACAAGGACAACCAACCCTGTTTTTGTGACAACCAACCTCATGATAAGGATGGTTGTCACAAGTGCACAAGACACATTTGACGGTTCAAATCTTTTGAATAGGATCCAGTGAAAGTAAAAAAAAAAAAAGACAAAAAGTGTGATGATCAACCCAGTTTTCCCCCAGTGGGTGTTTTAGTTTCTTTTATGACTGATGTTAAGTGTTTACCACAGTAATGGCCTGTGGAAAGAAACTGTTAATGTGTGATTAAAAGCAAACAGAAAAAACATCTCATCTAATGTAATTTTCTTGGAATTGGATGTGGAAGAGTTCACATCTTGGATGAACACTACTATGATGGTTTTGCTGTGAGAACATAAGCAATCAAACGTGTCTTTTATTTTGCATTTTAAGTAAAGTAAATAAATAGATAAATAGAAAAGAAAAACATTAAGTTAATTTCTTTTCGATAGTAATAGGTGGAAAAGTGATTTCATATTTAAATACTGTTTATTCTGTTTAAATGTGGAATTTCTTTCACAAATAATATACATATTTTTCTTTGAAAATAAGTTTTTAATGTAAGACATCTGCAGGTGACCACATCTGAAATCCAGTGTTGGAGCAGCTGCTTTGACAGCAAAGCTTTGCAAGTTACTTTATGCTGCAAGAAGCTGAACTACAGCAAAGTTATATATAGTTATGGAATAAGCATATAATTTTGTTATAGATGCTATTGACTATTGGACAAAAATAAACATGACAGAGATAGGTTTGGCTTTTTCAAGGACATAGATAGCAAATGGTACTGTTTTTAATTTAATAAGAGTTCCTCTTTGAACACAGGCATATTTTCAAGGTGGCAATCACTCATAAGGGCCCATTCTCCACCCAACACATTGCTGGGGGGCCTGTTCTCTCTGTAGGCCCCCCATCTCACGGGCCGAGTGCAAATGCACTGCCTGCCTGTCTATATATTTACACCCCTGTACCACACTATTCATGGCAATGTGTAAGGAATTTCAACTCCGGTTTTGTGTGTAGTGTCCATCAGTCAGACACCTTACTTCAGACACTAGAGTCCAGCTGGAGCTATTAGCCTCCACTGAGCAGGATGACTCAGTTAGACATGTCACTTCTAAAATAGCACGCAACAGCTTCTCTGAATATTTGGTAATAAATAACAATAATCACAACTTCTGAGTGATTTTGGTCAAATTGGGTTCAATGAGAGTAGAGAAGCAGTGATGTAATAATAATAATAAATACACAATTTAAATAATTCCTTTCCCTTTATGACCCTTTTTTGTAGTTTGAGTAGTTAACTACATAAAAATGGCCAAAAAAAGGGATTTAACTACTTTAAACACTATGCAAATATGAATGTAGTAGAACTACCAGCAAGCTACTGCAACATCTAGTACATGTAGTTCATTACTCTCCAACACTGGTGAAACTTTGCATTCACACAGCAGCATTTTGAAGGCCATGTTCTTCCTCGCTTTCCCGTTGCTGATTTCCGGGTCAGAGTGAGACCTCTTCCCCTCTCACCCTATCTTTGATGTCCACGTCCCCGCGGTGTCCGAGTCCTGCCGGCTGTGTTACGCGCCCCTGCTGTAGAAAAAAACACAGAAGGAAAACTTCATAGAAATGGCGGAGGGTGCTTCGACTCTCAAAGGCTTGCGAGCCCAAATGGGTAAGAAAAACCGTGGCAGTCGTGGTTATATCGCGACCCAGCTGTGTGTGACAGTGTAGTAACAACTTTCTAACGTTTGCTGCCAACTGCCGCCGCTAACCGGCCCCTTTGAACGAGCCGAAACACGGAGAGCTTTTTGGGCTAGTAACGTTAGCTCGCTGTCCGGTTTATCTGCTCACAATGGATGCGGAAAATCTGCAACTTCTTCCCGCATTAAACGTTAAAAGTTAGATTGAATGTACCCACCGTAGCTGGTAGCCATACTATTCAAATATAATATAAGTTAAACGACGTAAAGTACTTGTAGCTAACGTTAGCTAAAGTTGTAACGTATTTTGTAGCATTGGAGCCGGTTTATCACGACTTAACTTATCTGGCGCCTAGCTTACCTAGCTTTGCTTTAGCTTCACTTTACCGCACTTTAATCACGTTTTATACCAAAGTGCTGCTGTGTGCTTGTTTGAGACTTGATAGACAAACTCTAAATGCGGTGTAATTGAAGCTAGCTGCATTGTAGCTGACATTCAGTAGCTTAGACAGCGTCGCTCATCACTTGGGGATTATTGTCAAAAGTGATCATCTGCTATCTATCAGGAAGAGTTCAGGAAGCGCTTTGCTGTCCGTGTCTTTTGTGTTGGAGCTGACAGTGATCTGAGTCGATGTCTACAGTAGAAACAACTTGTTTTCTCCCAGCCAGCTTCACAGATCATCAGCAGTTTTGCAGCTTCCTGCTTTAACTCCTCTTATCATGTGTCAAAGTGGTCTTTTCTCTTCTGCATCCATTAGACAGTTAATGCTTATTTGTTGACATATGGCATAACCCCCTCCACTCTCCAGGGAGGGCAACTATAACAATGTCTGACCTGAATTTCAGATAAAGCTGCAGTGTCAGACACCGAGCTCTGATAAGAGATGCTGCAGCATACTTGCTTTTTGTTAATGTCTTGATGGGGCGATAAAGGAGTTTTGGTTGGAGCAGCAGTCCCGTGTCACAGACAGTCCTCTGAAGCCAAAGGCACATTTTTTATAAGTATGTAGGCCAACTGCTGCAGCACAGTCTCTATCAATGCTTTGCATCCATGCCTCAGCTGGCCCCTTTGCAGACGCAGACATGGATGTTTACTGTGTCTGCATCTGCCGGCATGAATGCACAGTTTGTTATGACTTGAGCTTCAGTTGGGCTGACAGCTTTTTTAGTGTTTTAGGGTAAGAGGGAGTTTTCTGCATACCCAGTGTGGGTGTAGGCATGTTCTACTCCTGGCAACAACCGTATTTAGCCCATATTCTTCCTGTTTCCCTGGACTTTTCCACTCAGTATTCTCAATCTGGAATTTACATCCACCCCATTCTGTGGTTTTATGAAAATATCCACAACGTTTAGCGTGATGTGAAATGTAGGAATCCAGGACTAAAAGGATGTCAGTGTGCTCGGCCTTCAGTCAGAGCAGAGGACTGACAATAATGAAAAATAACGCTAGGAATCTAGCATCCTGTCCATGGTCATTTCCACAAGAATGTGTGCAAGGATAAAATGTACCCTGCTATTATGAAGGGAGATCACACTACTGCGAGTCACACTGCAAGGTTAACCTGATCCTGGCTCAGCCACTGCTGCTGCAGAATGAAAAGCATGAGAAGTATTTAGGAACTGGTTGGATTTAACCAAAGGAGGAAATGGACCGGCCTCAATTTCAGCGTGTAGTTTCTTGAATCTGTCCACTCTGTTAGCACAAATGCACCACCTCTGTTTAATTACGACCTTTTCAATTGCCTGTGGGATGTGTTACAGTATGCGTGTGCACACACCAAAGATTTGAATAGCAAAACCTGTGAATTTGTATAGGCTGTAACTAAGGTCAGTCTGTCGTCTGAATAGTTGTGTTCATAAGGCATCAGCTGCAATGTTTATACTCATAATTATTTCTGGTTTCTTTTTGGATTGTTTTTCTTTCATTTCACATTAGAAAAGACTTGCATGATGCAGCACAGCTACATGCACATACTCAACTTCCCTGCAAATGTTGGAGTACTGAGAATAGAATCTCATTCAGAGCCAGTTCCAGATTGTCCAGTTATTGAAAGGTGATATCACATGTTGATGCTGGTACATTGTAAACAACTATGTTACACTGGAACGCACATTAGCTATGAGACAGGGTGTCATAGTTTGATGTCGTACTTAAGGTAAAGACAACAAAAAGATGAGCTGCGTGGATTGGGGCGTAACAGGAAACAGTATTTGCCTTACATTGTTGGATGTTCGGCACTTTTTGTCCTAACTTGTTTTGGTTTGTTAAGGCCTGTAAACCAGATAATCATAGGTGTTACAGTCAAATAAATTCTAATTACAGTCTCCTTTTCGGTATGTAACTAGTAATTCCAGAATACTTGTAATTTATTGACATCTTTTGTAAAATTTAAATGTTTGGGATATGTCTGTAGTGTCTGCCATTTTTAGAAAGAGTTGACCAAATGTTTACTTGACAGAGATTGCTTAGAAACCTAACTTAACCTGCACTGAAAGTACTCTGTTTTAGGATAATAAAGTCAAGCAAAAGCTGTATTGATAATGCATACTGATATGATCAGATCCTTCTAATGTCAATCACCACAAGAGAATATGGTCCACCTGGAAGAACTCCCTAGGAAACTGGGATGTGTCATCATTATCCTGCCAGTACTGCAAATAGCCAAGGCTTACCTTTGCATGACCAAGTCTCGAGTAATCCCATAGAAGATCTAGTGTGTTTGTATGTGCATGCGTGGGTGTGTGCATGTGTGTGAGCGTGCATCAGCGGTGTTATCTGAGGACCTGGAATCTTGAGCCAGCGATGGGAAGCTCTGTGTGGCCAAGAAGGTTGATGTTTTTGTTGAAGGAGAGTGCCACACAAGGTGGTTTAACTTTTTGTGGACAAAAGTAACCAAATAAGAGGATCTAATTGCTGGTTTAGGTTGTGAATTAACCTGTTACAGTGTTTGGTTGGGGGTAAAAATCCCGACATGCTTTGAGTACTCAGTGGCAAATGGCTGCTCAGCCTGCATTATACAACACAGACACTTCCTGTGCAGCAAGCTTCTTAATTGTACCATGCAACAGGGCTCATTAAAGGCTGCAGTTTGAAGGAGGGAAAAAAACAGAGCACTTACCCACTCTTTACTTCCCTGCTTTACCAACATTGTCTCGGTAACAGTAATGCCTATAGATCCTGCTTGTTAATTAGAGAACGAGCATTTGATCAGCATAAGCATTTGGCTAGAAGTGTTATGATGTAAGGCAGGCTGGCCTGTTTCCTGTTAGCGTTTTTTTTCTGGCCTGCAGTGTCGGGTCATCTCCAGCCCCCCGGGTGGTCTTTACTGCTGTCATAATAAGTCATCAGCCTGGAGGTTGGACCACATCAAATCAATGTGTATGTATGCTGCACTGAATATTTTTCCAGTTTTTTTGAGCAGCATCGACTACCTACAACTTCAAGATGATGTATTAATCTGTATATAATCAATTTATATGTAACCAGCTGGATTAATCCCAGACTAGAATACACTCAACTACATGCTGACTATTTTTGATGAACACATGATGATAAAGTGGAAGTAGCTCAGTCCGTCCACCGCAGACTAGATCTTTAAATCTAAACTGTTGCCCCACAGCACTGCCTATATTTACCTAAACAATTGATTATGTAGCTTCGATAATGCCATCGATCAGTCTGGTGTTTAATTATAAGCCAGGTTAATTACTAGTGGTTTTGTCTCGCTGACCTATTGAAATGTTTGGCCGAGTCGGTCGATGCAGCAGCAGCAGTGATGAATGTTAATGTGTGCAAATCTCCATAGTGATGGAGTGATGAGAGACAGCTCGTCTGATTGGCTCTTCTCATTTCCATGAGCACATCTGGCTCTCTTGAGGCTTGTTGGGAAAACAGCATCTCTTTGGCCTCATTGAAGCACATTAATCATCACAGACATGTGTGTGTGTGTCTCAGTAGAGAGTGAATTCATTTTATTCCAAAATGCTGTTTCTGACTTGGGCTTATTTTGCACTTATTTTAAACAGTTAGTTCAGTGTGTAGGTAAATCCACTGTGGTTGTGACAGAAAGGCTTATTAAGTTACATAATACAACTTTACAATAAATAGTCGTGCTCCTAAAGAAACAGTCTGCATGATTTTAGTTTAACAGTTGTTACTTACTCAGCCGCTTTGCTTTTCTGTCTGCTTTTACTTCCCTCTTAAGACCAGAGAATGCAGAATGAAGTCTAAAGCTTGTCATGTTGTGAGAGACGGTCATACTGTTGAAACTGAATAGCTGTGTTCTCAACTAAATTGTTTACAGGAGTTTTTGCAAGTTAATGCTGTGTAGATTTCATCCTAAATTTACTAATTATTAGAGTTGTGCCAATACCAGTATCGGAAATGCCTCAGATTGAAATGCTGAAATTGGGTATTGGCGAGTAAGCAAGTCTATGCATCGATCAAATACCATATGATTTGTTAATAAACTTCAAAGTAATTTAACATCCTTTTAAAATGGCAGTATTTCTTTAAATCAGTTCTCCCTCTCAGCTCTGTAGCCTACACAGTAAGTTGCACTGTGCAGTCACCAGCAACTACTGTTGTAGAGCGGCGAAGAAGAATTGATTTCCGCTAAATAGTGTAATGTTAGGTGTTAGCAAAATGTCAGAAATATGGCAATATTTTACACTGAAAGTCCCAACTGCACAGTATGCAAGGCTTTAGTTTGGAGGGGTTAAACAAGTTTTGCAAATTCTAACACAGGCCAAAAAATAAATAAAAAATTAACAGCTGTTAGGGATTGGACGATGTGGCCATAAAATAATATCACAATATTTCATGGTGTTTTTGTGATAACGATATTCTTGATGATATGACAAAGTAATACAAAAAATATTATTAATTTAAGAGCAGTGTTTCCCATTAATTAACGAAACTATGGTGGCCCGCCATAGTTTAATTTGACCCGCCATAGTTTCTAAATAAAAGATTTAGGCTGCCGAAAGTATTGACTTCTCATGATATAAATAATATCTCGAACGCCGGCGCGTTTTGTGCCGATGTGCTCAGGCTGTCAGATCCAGCGCTCGACAGTGCGAGCATTTCACTCGACTAAAAATACGCGTGTGCGAACTGTAAAAAATATTTAGGGGCACATGTGCGCATAAAAAAAAAATCAGCCGAAGCAGCCTATATTTTTGTCAATAAAAATATATGATAATCTAACCGCAAATGTTGGAGGAACTCCAGCTGCCTTTCCTCTTCCCTCTTCCCCGTGTGACACGGTTATGGGCGGTTTTCCAAGCCACTGTCGGCACAATGAATATAAGTCCCACTGTCGGCAGCGTGGGAATAAGTCAAAGGGCTCTAGTTTCCCGGCGCAGCGCAGGGTGGCGAACCCCGCGCAGTGCTAGTTTCGAGCAGCGCAACCCGAGGCGCGCTCAGTTTGGTAGTTTGGCAGACCGAGGTGCGCTGAGATGGGTGTGGTGGGGCAGCAGGGGGAGGTGTCGACAGATCCAGCTTGGCGCAGTGACAGTTTCGTGCCAAAAGGCTTCGCCGAAGGTGCGCTAAAAGCTCGCCAGCTGAAACCAGGTCTACTGTCAGCGCAGGGGGAGCGCAGCCGGTGTAAGCCGAAGTTTGGCTGACCGGCGGACAGTGCGCACACGTCACCAAAACCTCACAGGCAGGTTTCCAGAATATCAGGCACATTAACGATGCAATAAATACCCAAAAAACCACTATTCAATGCAACTATCTGCAATCAGCACATAAATGTATCTCTATATCGACTGTCCCGTCACATCTGATGTCAGATCAAAGGGGATTGGCACCGTTTGGCACGTTTGGCACGCGTAATGGAAACCCAACCTGATTTGATTAACACAGCTGCAAACTAATGAGTTCACATCCCTCTCAGCCAACCACAAACAGCCACAGCATCAGATAGGGAGTATATATTCAGCATCTGTCATCTTAGAAAAGTCAAAAGAAAAGAAACAGAGTGAGACTGCGAGAGAGAAAGAGAGAGCGCGCGCGCACGAGAGAAACGCAACATTGATTTACAATTGTGGTGACCTCCTCCCAGGCTACCTTTGCATCATCAGCCCGTGGAGGTCTGCTCGCAGTTCCGTATATTCGGACACTGCGAGCTTGGACCTCCCGGATCAAAACATCAGTTTCCTCCTGGGAGAAGTTTGGCTGTCTGACGCTGCTGCTCTCTTCTGCCATGGCGAATTGAGTAAACTCTCATTACGCCTTCGCGCGGCGCATTTAAGGGCGAGGAGAGGGGCTCATTTGATTGGTGTGATTGGGGGGTGGGGGGGTGGAACCACTTCAGAGTTGGTAATAACTTTGCTTTGAGCCATGCTAGTTGTTGCAGTGCCTAACAATATGACGCCAATATGTCAACAAGTCTATCAACAACAAGTAAATAGCCGTCAACATTTCTTTTTAAATACAATGGTATGGGATCAGTATTTGGTATTGGCCGATTCGCAAGTTGGCATTGGTATCAGGAAGGAAAAAAAGGCATCAGAACATCTCTATATGATGTCGTTCCCAATATATCATTGTTGACATACTGTATGATGTTCCACCAAAATGTAAAGTATTTGTTGCTTATAATTTGACATATAGTCTGATAAAGATGCCTTAAAAGCTTTGCTGCTCTGCTCTTTTTATTTAGCTATGAATCATCTCATTTCAGAGTCCATGTCTACCCTGATACAGACCTAAGCATGGTTGAGGAGCTCCTCCATCCTGAGCGGCTGCGTGTATCACTTAGCAACAGAGTGCTCAGCATTTATTCATTGCATCTTTTTTGCCTTTTAAGGTGGAGAGAAACAGGAAAAGACTGAGATTTGATGTGGAACAAAGAATCTGGGTTATATTTAACATTTCAGTTACATGATCGGCACAATCGATTGCTCAGCCATCAAATTTCAATTGCTTAGCATCTTTTTTTCTGGAGAGATCAATATGTTTTGACTTTGGATTTGTGATACAGTCATGCCCTAGAACTAGATTGCCTTTTCCCTGAATATAGATCAGCTTCTTCCTCCCACAGTGCCCGTCTGTTTTTCCTGTCTGTTCTCTTGAGAAAAGGAGAATGTTTGTGTTGTCAGAGAGGTAATAGCAGTTCCATCAGTGTCCCAAAAGTCCATATGTTACCTAACCTTAAAATACAGTGATACTCTGGTTACCTGCTAAATGAAGTATTTGCTTTGAGGTCAGTGTATTCTTTGTGGGATTGTATGATTCATACATACATACATACATACATATACAATTTTATGGCACAGAATTGCTGAGTCACTGTACTCTTTTGTATTGACAAGGCTGTTAAATGTGCAGTCAGATCACATGCATTTTTTTAATCAACGCATCATTTAGCCGACTCACCAGCGGGGTTGAAGACTGGAGTGAAGTGACCAGTACACTTCCACTGGGCATTAGCTGCAGACTTTGACCCTTATAAGCTTCTTTGAATGGAGAGCATCGATGCTGCTGCAGAATACAGATAATGAGTGCATGACTACTTACCCTGTCAGCTCTCTTTGCTCCGTCCAGCTCCTGGTAACCCTGATATCTGGTTTGTTACAGCTACTTCAGATTGCTCAGAATCTCTGTGAGAGTTAGTAATCAGTCTCATATGGTCTGTCTAGATGCCCTTTTGTTTCTTATATTTTCTTGGCTGCACTAATAAATCTTCCTGTGGTTCAAGGGCGCAAATTGGTATATTCCTATTAGTGAACTAATGTTATCTCTCAATTTGTTTGTGTCGTCCGCTCTGCTTTCCAGAGAGTTAGGTAGCATAGTGTAGAGTCAATTTCCATACAAATAGGACAAACAGCGATTGGTGCCTGTGGTCTGCACAGCGTGAATGTTTTCCATACAACTCTGAAAGATGTTTGACTTTGATGACGTCCAGTAAGCTCCTTCCTGTAACCATTTTAACTCACTGCGGCTGCTTTTTTTGAAAACAAATGTCTATAAGGCTTCACTTTCTATAGCTGTTTCATAAAGCAGCCTTCCAGTGATTCGCTGGTTGAAAGTATTTATTGTGAAGTAGCAGAAAATCTGTGGTTGCATTAGCCTTATCTGTAAAGACTTTTCCAGATTTGGGTGGGAGAGGTGGCAGTATTACAGAGAATTTGAAAAAACTGTGGGGCTACTTTGTGGGAATAAAGAGCAGGAATTTAGGAGAGAAGAACAAAACTACAGTAGTCGTTGTTAGTGTAGTTATCTACTGCTTGGAGGTTGCACATGATGGTGACTTGGCATATCATGCCACAGGCAATGAGGCATTTCTTATCTTGTCTCCCCTCAGAAAGATTAGGGAAGTAGCATTTTAGTGCTATAAGTTCATTTGATCAACACTGGATTTGCTGTTCTGTGACACAACATCTGGCAAATCAGTGAGAGGTTTCATTTTGACAGGCAGATCTAATCTTTAGAGTCCTTTTCCACCTTGTGTTATCGATGACCTATGATTTGATGTCCATTCATTCAGTTGATTCAGTAACGTGATCACAATAACAGTAATTTTGCTAGAAAGTTTAATTAACTATGTGCAAATCACAATTATTCCTTTGATGGTTATGGCAACAGTAGGATTTTATGTTATGTAACGCTATGTCAGTGATGGAGACAGTGAGAGACTTTCAGAATCAGAGCACAGTTGGGAGTGTTCATTGGTAATGTGAATATCACATGACTGACCATCGTCCTGCCACTTTGTCAGCAGTTCTGTAATGCTGAATACACACCGACACAGAAGGAGAAAGGGCTGATAGCAGGGCGCATAAAGCTTGATCACGTCCTTGCTGTTTCCTTCCTTCCTGCCCCTGTATCTCCTAAGCATAATTCTCTGGCTCAAGAAAGTGCTAATGATCCTGTGGTATACCTGGTGGGATAGTTGATGTATTTGCTCCCTTAAAAGCATGTGTGCAACCCCAGCCGACCCCTGACCCCTGACTCATGGTATGACAACAAAATGCATTGCATCATGCAGTCTGACGTTTTCTCTCTGTGGTGCTACAAATCATATCCTCAAAGAAAATAGTCCAGAAACAAAACAGCTTACTGCAAGCACAGGATGACCTGAAATCTGTCGAATATTGATTTTATTTAATAATTGGAATGGTGTTGAAGCAGTGTGCACCTCTGGGCGTATCAGCTGTATACCAGGAAGCTCACGAGGGTTTGATTCCAGCCATGTTTCTCACAGCAGCCCATGCCCTCAGAGCTTGTCACAGAAAGCAGTGTATGGCTGGCTACAGGGTTGACCATGAGCGGGGGGTTATGTCAGATGGCTGAATAGCTGGATTGTTCTGTAGCGTCAAATCCGTTGGATCTCTCTAGAACTGGCATTCCTATGGAAAACAAAGCACAGAGAAAAACGGCTGATTTGAACTTGATTGGTTCAGAGTACCCCAAGCAAACAGTTTCCTAGATATTATTTAATATGCTTGCTCTGACATGATGTGACTATCATTCTCTGTGTGTAAACTGTGGGTGTCTGTGTGTTTTCAGCTGCAGCTGCACAGGCACAAGCCGAGGAACGGCGCAGCCTGTCAGGGAACAGCCCTACAGGACCTACAACCAACACATCAGCTAAACCTCAGGGGAGTAGGCCAGGTAAATGACACCACACCTTGACACAGAAACAGATTGGTTCCCACAGATACTGCCCTGTCACCGTTCTATTGTCTTCCATAATCTGAACCATTAGATGCAACATAATCCACTCCCACCACCCTGTCAGTGTAGCTTCACTGCAGGTAAACCTGAGTCATCATCTTATTACTGTAACAGTTGACAAAGCTCATTACTAACACTCGCATGCATATATCTTGCCTGCCTGATGCAAAGCTTTTGTACCACTATGCTGCATTGTAATCCTCCTCCTGTGTTCTCCGAATATGTATTGCTGCATATGTTTTACCTTTTAACCACATAAACACATGTACATGTATGCAGTCATCGACGGTGCCGCACTTAGAATAGACGACCGACTGCGAGTGGCAAAAGAGAGGCGAGAGGAGGCAGAGAGACAACAGGGTGAGAGGGCGATCCTAGTTTCTGTGTGAAATTATTTCAGCCAAAGACAACACACTAATGAGTGACTTTTTTCTCCTGCGTGCTTGCACATGCTGTATGTGCGGGCAGCTTTGCGAGACTCTCAGATCATGGAGCGGGAGCGCAAGGCCAAGATGCAGGTGGAGCGTCAGATGGAGGAGCGTCAGAAAAAGGTTGAAGAGCAGCGAAAGAAGGAGGAGCAGAAACGATTGGCTGTGGAGGAGAAGAGGAAGCAGAAACAGGAAGAGGAAAAGGTAGCTGCAGCATGGGTGTAATCCTGAGAGCATCAGAGCATTGCTTGCTAATGCTCAGTTGATTTCACTCTTGTAATTAAAATAATTAAAATTCAAGTTTTAGTGTTTCCTTAATGCATTTTTTTAAAAGGAGAGTAAGAACATTTTGAATAAGGGCAGTGTTCAGGGGATAACACTACAGTTATTCATTCATTGTAGAATGGTTATGAAATCATCAAGTCTTGTCCTCTCTGCTTTTGGTTTAGGGATGAATGTTGCTTTGTTTTAAATGACTTGCATATTTCTTTTCCTCTGCTCCTGTAATTCTGCAGGAGCACTATGAGGCGGTGATGCGTCGAACACTGGAGCGTAGTCAGCGACTGGAGCAGAGGCAGAAAAGATGGTCCTGGGGAGGACTGTCCACAGACTCAGATGGACGGACAGGTAGAGGCCCTTCTCTCACCTTAAAAGTGCACCCTTTCCTTCCTGCTTCTCTGTTCAATTTGACTTTCATCATCCACTGGTGCAGCGAAGAGCCAGATAAGATACAATTCTTTAAAACAAGACATGAATGTGGTCAAGTTCACAATGTGATCATATTTCACCACAGTTGGCATGAAATCAAGCCACCACGTACATGAAAGCATTTTAAAGTTATATTTTTTTGCCAGCAACTGATGATAATGCCAGTGATACTCTTCGTTGTTTTGTGGTAGAAGTGCTCTCAAGCTGGTATTGATACACATGACACTCAGTCAAATGTGGTTATTCAGAGGTAGTTGCAGTCCTCTCTATGTTTTTGTGGTTAAAAATGCTAAAATCAAGTTGCAAAAGACTGAAGCGATTCGCACGAGATTAACTTCTGCTGCCATATACACACATTTTTGTTGAACTGCATCTCTGTCATTTTAGGGGCAGCTTTAATAACTCAGCCTTGTTATCAGTCGTGCATTAATGCATAACAGAATTTTGCTTGTTAAGCTTGTCAACTTAACAATTTCCAGTCTGAACCTACCAGCAATGTTGAGGTTTGCTTCCAGACTGTTAAAGTGGAGAGCTTTCAACAACCAAATTTAGTTTAAGTTGAAAATAATATCAGTATTGTTAGCTGTCAGCAATAATGCAAACCCTGTTCTGTTAGCAGGAAAGCAAACTCATAAAATCCAATTTATTTAATGAGGTCTGATGAACTGTAATCTGTCACGCTCTCACTCTCACAACACGACATGCATGTGATATTACTTGACTTCTTAACAACTAACACTTTAGTAATAAACCACAATGATCTGCAGATATCTGCAGAACATAAGAAACTTTCAAATACACGTGTCATTTAAATTACATTGTGTTTAATTTGTAAGGCCACCAACTGATGACTCTTTGGTGCCACAATAGTAAATACTTAAGCCAGAGTATTTATTGCTTTAGGCCCTAGGTGTAAACCAGAGGCTGATGGCTAACAGCCAAGTTTCGCCTCTTCTTTCTCTCCCAAAATGAAAGATGTCCCTCAATATCTTGTATTTTATTGCTCCTCTCTGAGAGCTGTCTTTTCCCTCAGGAGACTCTGATGCCAGCGCCTCATCTCCAGTAACTATAGTTATCTCCCCTGCCTCACCAGAAAAGCCACCAAGGAGTCGACAAGGTTTTGTTTGTTGATAATTTGCTCACTGATGTAGCAACACTGCATGGACTGGCACTGTCACCTGAGATAGCTTGGTTACCCTCTGTGCTTCCCATCAACCCCACCTGCAGTCTAACTGGCAGCTTTTCACTAACAGTTATGTGTATGGGCCCTGTGTTCTGAATGCGCCTTGTGCTGGGAGAATAGCTGGAGGTGTAGCTCTAGGTTTTTCACTCACTCACACTGTCAAGCACTTCCAGGTCACATGGGCTACTTTGCATGGAAGCCCAAGGCACTAATATCACAACTGGATTCTCTGGCACGGGTCATGTAAAGCTGATGATGCCCTCCTCTTCAGAGTGGTCAAATAGAAACATCTGTTATTTACCACCATGCCCAGCTCTGAAACCACAACAACTGTTATGGTTTGTTTAAAATGTACATTATTTACCATGATATTTACCAGCAAATTCATGCTGTATATCATGTATGCATCACTAAATGTGCACTGCGTCAGTAGCACATTAGATCAATGGGTTAATGGGATAATATATCAGCATATATAGATCTTATGTAGTTTGGTTTTAGGTATATCAATGAAGCAGCACATCACATTTAGTATACTAGGGGTGTTAGGATCTTGCAGAACCTTGTACTCCCTCGTGTGCACCCAAATGCCCTCCTCCGTCAGCCAACCTCTAGTGTAAACCCCGCCTCCCATGTCTGTCTCTCCTCCTCCCTCCTAGTGGACAAGCGCTCCACATCCACCATGAACCTGAAACAGCCGTCTGAGGCTGGCATCAGCAAACGCCTATCCTCCTCCTCTGCCACCCTTATCAAATCTCCCGACAAAAGTAAGTCTCCTCTCTTCCCTCCCTCCACCCCCCCCATTTGCTCCTTCTCCCCCGTCCCTCCCTCCCTCCCTGCCTCCTGGCATCCCGTCCTTGCATTCCTGTGCTGTGTCTCAATCAACATAATATGTCTCAAACAGTGTTATAACCCAGGTAAATGTAAATCTGTGATAATTCATGTGTTGAAATCTACCAGGTGACAAACTGTAGATAATCTGGCACAGACCCACTTTCTCTTCCAACTCTTAAGCCTGACGTGAACTCTGACCCCTGTGCTCTCCATATCCAGGGTTTTACACACAGGTTCGCTGGAGCACTGACAGACTGGTAACAATTGCTTTAGCTCTCTGTCTCTGGTTCCAGCTAATGATAACGTAGCATGGCTTCTCAGTCCATTCACTATGCAGCTCCTATGAAGCACTGAATCAAACTGTCAGAATCAGAAGGGGTCACATGAGCCTGTCACAATATTCGTAAGCATATTTTGATTCATAAGTATATTTGATTTCTTCTGAAAAAATAATCAACACAATCAATTGATTTGTATTTCTCCACAGTTTCTATGGGTTGCCAGTGCCATTTCATCATTCAGATCAATTTCTCTATACCTCTCAGTGTGTTTAATATGTATTCTTTTCCTTTTCCTAGGCCTTTGAATATATTCTAAGAAAGTCTGAGAGAGACTTTGTGCCATTCACAAGAGAGCGCTGTGTAAATTTACCATTGGGTGTTTCATCACTGTCTCTCAGGTGCTAAGCCGAGGAGTTCTTCTTGTAACCGGTTGCCTAACAATGGTAACGCTGCTCAGGCCAGTAAGGAAGACGGCAAAAAGCTTCAGGTGGAACAGACAGGTGCAAAAGATCCCCTCTCCATCCTACACTATACTTTTATAACAAAGATGGTGTATAGTGCACAGTTCAGAGCTATGACAGCCACACAGCAAGCTGATGGTTTAAACACTCACAGTTATTAATACTACAACAGAGGATCTGGACTATGTCCCAAATTATCATCAGATGGGGCAGTTACAACTCTCCTCTGTGTACTTACGCATTATCTATTAAACTTGGACATCAGCTGCTGTCTGCCCGAGCCTGGTGACTCACATAAGGCCAAATGAAGTGCACATGACTTGCAGTGTGTCTTTGGGGATTCCTTGTTGACGCCTTCCCAGTGCTGCTTGGCTATAACTCCACTCTCATGTCCGTAGGCCGTTCCGTCAAGAAGAGAAGTTCCTCCCTCACTCGAGTAAGTGTGGGCAGAGCACAGACCCCTGCCAAGCCTGATAAGGGGACAACGGACGATCAAGGTGGCAAGCATGAACAATCGACAATCTTTTTTTTTCCTCATGCCCCTATCTGCATCACTCAGGCCTCCCTTTTTTGAATAACAAGCATGTTGCTATGATGTTAACAGCTTGCTAATTCTGAATTTGCTCGGTTTTTAAAGCCTTATCGATTCTGTCGGTTTGGGGGATAACACTCTCACTTGGCTTATTTCAGTGTCAGCAGCTATATGGGTCTTTAATATGGCCAGCTCTTCGTTATACGTGTTCCCTCCTTCTGGCTCTGTTCTCTTCTATTAAGTCTTTCTCGCAGACTGCCGAATTACCCCCAGGCAGCTGCTAAGCCTCTCTAAACTGTTGTGTCTCTGATTTACTGGGAACACTGTGCTCGTTCCATGTGTGCCGTAACCCTTCTGCCGTCTTAACCCCACTAGATCCTGTCCTGTGCCATGTTTCTGACTGACAGCTTGACTTGTTTTAACCTTTATGTGTTGTTTTCTATCCAAGTGACAACCCAGGAATGGCTTTGTTGTATGCTGCGTCTGCGCTAACACAGTGCATTGTTTTGTTGTCACAAAGTGTTTATTGTTTTCTCCCTCCAAGATGACGTCATAGCTGGATTTAAATCGTTGGGCTCGTGCTTCAGTGTGGTGTGTGTCAGTGCCATCCCACCGTAGCACCCCCAGAGTACACAAATGACCACAACAGCTCACTGCAGTCTGTGTTTTGTCATTAACCACCAATGCTTTTGTTTGTCCTATAGCCATGTCAGTATTTGTGCAGATGATCTGATGTGAAATGTTCCTGTTTTTGTATTTAAATGTTTGTTCTGTGTGGTCAGCCTAAACAGATAATACAACACAACTACCATCAGTCATACTGACTCAGTACCTCTGCCAAAACGAAGCTCACACATGCACCATTTCTTCATAACTAAAACCATATCTCAGTCTAATAACCAAGATTCTTAATACCTGGGTGCTGAGCAGCGAGCCATGCTGCTGCCGTGCTCCAGGGGCTAGCACTTAACAGCTAACAAACAAGTCTGTCTGCAACAGATGTCTTCTCAGTCAGGGGCTCCAAAGGGAAGTGTGTGACTCTGTGCTCTCCTTTTGAAGAGCTAGAATTGAGGGACATGTGGCTAAATCAACCGGTAAACACTTAAACTCTTCCTCTGGTATGATTTCTGCTCTGTAGCTGAGGTAGCAACAATGGTGTAAATGGGGATTGTTAAATCTTTCATTCCATGGAAGCAAGAGCTCTTTGTTTCTGCTGTGAAATCAGTGTCCCTCGTACATAGTGCTCTCATAATAAGTTACTTGTTCAGCACTAACCACTGTAGCAGCCTCCTTATTTTAATTCAATTTGGCACCTTCTTTATTAACCATAGAAAATTGTGCACAGCAGAAGCTAAAGAACTGTTGCCTGGTCACAGTCACTTGCCCTATCACAAAGGGTGCTCCGATCTGAATGGATTTTTTGGGCCAGACACCGACTGCTGGAAGCAGTATCCATTGATCACAGGGTCTATTTGAAGCCGCCTATTTATTGTGTCGCATTATTTATTTATTTGACCATTCTTAACATTGTTTATTTAGTATTAAAATTAAGAAGAGAAAATATGAATTGGCAGCCGTTCTTTATTAGCAGGCAACATGCGCAACATATTTCACTCTTTCTCTGTTAAGGCCCAGACACACGACACTGGAATCAAAGAGCTAGTGGAGACAAAGGCCGATTATTGCGTCAACTGACATTACCTGTGCCTGGGCCAAAAAGTTGTGCAGGAACACACTGCAGAGACTACTGCCAATGTCCAACTAGCACGTATGTTCAGAGTGATTTCACTCACTGACAGACTCCGCCATCTCCGACACTGATACAACATGCTAGCCAATATAATTTATATTGTCATTTTAGTGATACTTATTTCACATACATTTTTATCGTACTATTATATGATGAAACACACTTTGTTGTTATTGTTTGATAGCATATAACTGACGCAACGACGGCGGACACTCACGCACAAACATACACCAATGCGTATAAGGGACATCTGCGTTTTGCAACACGTGCTCTGTCTCTCGTCTCTAATCCATTTAGAATGAATATCGGCTGATGGCGATTGGTGGCCGATCAGTCGGGGCACCCTTACCTGTCACTTTTAGGTTTTGTTTCACTTCTCATCTTCCTACCCAGTAGTGTTCCTCTGCTGACTTTGAAGTTCACTAATGGATTATTTTTTCCCATCAGCACACCTCCCTCCACCTCAAGGGACCATTGATTTGACCTCATTGTCTACTACTGTTTTAACTGATCTTCAGTTACCAGACAATCAGTCTTTGGTCTGTCTCAGCACTCTTCCATGGCACGCTCTCGTTACTGTCTCATTGACGATGCTCATTTTGTTGAATATGACTGAAAGTTAATAGGACAAAGACAGCTGATGAGGAGCCATGTAAGACTATTGAGACATAACCTTTGGTTGTTTATGTTGATTCTCTCTTGTTGGTTAAATCACATGGTGACCTTTCCAAATTTCATTGACCCTCCCCCTCTTCCCCCCTTTTGCCTTCACCCCCCATTCTCATCCACTCTTTCCTTCTTGGCTTCTTTTTTCTCCCACTCTGTTTTTCGGGTGATTTTTCGGCCATGTAGCTCGCAGGCCACCGGCCGGCACTGTGGACGGAGGGGTCCTTAGTCGCCTGCTCACCCCCACCCAGGCCTCACTAGCTAGGAGCAAGAGCGCCGCCGCCCTGTCCGCTGAAGGAACAAATGCTCCAGGTAACCCAGGAGACCCAAACAAAGAGGAAGGATGGCTAGAAAGAGACCCCAGACCTCCCTACTCATCCTCATTTTATCAGTAGAAAGTCATCACACTCACTTGCAGTATCACCTCACTAGATCTGAGCTCACATCCCAGTGCCCTGCTGCAGACCCTCATGCTTTTGGAACAATCCTCACAACGAAATAGGTGGCCTCATGGCAGTGATGGTGGATTTACAGAAGTCGCTGCACAGCTTCCCGAGTCTAAAAGCCACTATTGTAATGATCAGCTGTTTATGCTATATATGTACAGTAATCATTTGCAGCAAAGCACACTCATGTGAGAGAGCATAGTTACTCTGTAAATATTGATACACATGGGTACAGCTCACATGCACTCTCAGATCTGACACAATTGGCTGTTGTGTGCTGAGCTGAGCTGAGCTGAGCTGAGCAGGGCCGGCTTGGCTGGGAGTATTTCTCTGCATCTGAGGAGCCTCAGGGTCCATGCTGGGAGATTTGCTCTAAGCTGCTTACCTGTTGGTTCTTGTTACGTCAGAATGAAGCTGTTGGGCTGTTGCATGTGTTCTCATAGTAAGGATAGAGTGCCGGGGACTACATTACACGTTGCTGAAAGAGAAATCACTGGCACTTCCATAAATTATATGGGCTTGAAGTAATACCAATCAATTTAAGTATGTCTCCACTCTGGCACTAAATTTTGGGCTGGCATTTTGGAGTAAAATATGCTCTGAAGCCATCTGGCTTGTTTTTTGTGTCTCACCGGATGAATTGCATGCCTTAAATTTCAAGTGAACTGCTTCTGTGTTACACTGTGATGGGACTGATCTACAGTACACAAGGTAGCAGTTGAGGTTATACATACAAGTAGGCCCAGACAGCCTGTTTCAAATCTTATGATGAACACTGCATTTTTTTAAAGATGGAAAGAACCATACTGTAAAGCCCTGACTCTCCAAAGCTGCAGCTGTATTCCCCGTGTGGGTTTTAGGTTGTGTTGTTTATTGATCGGCCATTACAAACCCATTAGCAGCTATAGATCTTGGCTAAATATGGCCCCAGTAGAAACATGACACAACTGCATTAGCAGCAGCAGCAGTAGCAGCAGCGATAGCTCGTGGCAGAGTAAATTTCACAGTCATAGCTGCTCAGTGAGCAGTCGGAATGAATTACAGAACACATTTGTGTGCAGGCCGTGGCAGCGAGAGTTCTCCAGGTCTCGAGATTATCATGACTAATCCCTCAGTCTGACACAGCAAACTCACAGTGGACAACAGTCTTTACGCTCCGTGCCCAGGTGACACTTTAACTCTCTGGTGAAGACAGTTTTAGTTACTGAGCACCGTATTATCAGCACTTAAGGTCAGTTGGTCCCATTTATACACAGCTGAGATTTATTTGTGTGTTAAACTCTTGGGAAACTGTAAGGCAATGCTTGTGCTAGAGATGGCTTTGTCATGGATAGGCCTGTAACTATTTTTGTTGGATATTTTGTCCCAGAAATGACTGTGATAAATGATATTATTGTCATTTTTAGATCATTTTTTGCCAGTGATAATATAATAACACAATAATGCAAGTACACCCTTACAAAGAGCAATGAACTTTTAACTCTTAAAAATATTGAGACACCGGAATGGGTGTGTGAAACTGATACAAAGAGCAGACGAGAGTAGAGAAGCATTGGGCTTGAAATGACAGCAAAAGGTAGTGTCTTAGCCTAGTTTTTAGGTGTTCGTTCAGCTTAGGTGCTGTGAAAAAAAATGCTTAGGTGCTGTATGCAAGTCTTAAAACAGTTGGGAAAACCCTGCTGTTTAGTCTGGCATCATGTTGGCCAAAATGTTATATTCTTATGTGAACAAACACAAATATAAATACAAGGACATTAATATATGGACATGGCCTAGATCACTTTTGCTGACCTCAATAACATGATAATGTAATTATTGTGACTGGGCCTGTCACAATCCTGGAGCCACAGCATATGTTGTATTCAATGTCTGGAGAGTTGAAGTATGATCGCAGGAAGAATTAAAAGATCGCTCATTACTCTCATTTTTTAGTTAACAACTGAACGCAACAAATGACACTATCAACATTCACTGTGTGTTTAGTGTGCTAATAAATCTGTGTGGTATGTGTTTGCAGTGTCAGTGTTCATTGTACTGTGTTGGTGGTAGGTTTTGTGTAGTTTGTGCTGTGCTGTACTGTGCTGTGGTGCTTGGTGTTCAGGTTTGTTCCTTATCTGTCCAGAGGGTTTGGCACCTGTTGAGTTTTTTGGGTGTTTTGTGAGATTGTTGCTCTCTACTCCTCATGTTTCCTATAATCTCCAGCCCAATCAAAGCTTCAGAAATCAAGCTAATTGCCTGCCTAAAATGCTACATCTAACAAATCGCTTTTGTTTTGTGCTCTTGTCCCCTCACAAAAACACTGTCCTGCATTTCTCTCACCCATCATCTGCCCTCCCTTCCCCCATTCTCTCTTTCTCTCCCACATTTCCCCTCTCTCTTTCCCATCCACCCTCTCTTTTCATTCATTTGGCTTTTTGCTGCTTTGCTGCCCAACTCGGCCGCTTATCACGCCTCCTATTGGTTGTGCTCCTCTGGCCCTGCGATGACTGTTTCCTTTACCAGAGTGTCACCTGTGTCCTCGCTCAGCCTCTGCCAGTCCCCTGCACCCACCGCGGGGACCCGTGCGCAGCCGCAGCATTGACCGACAGAAGAGCGGCATGACCACGTCTGTGTCAGCTGATGGAGCCCTCGACCCTTCACTGGTGAGAAGACCTCTTCATGTTAATGTTGCTAAAACTGCTGGCTCACAGCGCAGGGTGTTTGCAGAACCAAAATGAGTCAAGCTCTTCTGTGTGAAAGCCACCATTTGTGATGTTACAAGTCTTTAAACCTACGACTGAACTTATTACTTTTTACTTTATGCTTGCACTTACCTGTTGGCAAAAAGTAGATTGACCTTACTTACTGTAATAACCATATTCCTACAGAAAACCTACTTCTTCAAGGGAAATAAATGATATCTCCAAAAGTCTACTTTGCAAATTGTCTTCGATTTGGTTCAAAATTGTCTTGAAAATCATTCATCCCAAAAATCATTTGTCCAGTCTTTGTCAGAGTGTCTACAGGTATTAGACACTTGAATTTAATATGACATTTACAAAAAGAAATGCTGTAATGATCTGAAGTGAAAGTTTTCTTAGCAGAGAATTTTTCTTGAATGTCATCCTTGTCCTCTCCTAAAACTGTTTTTTTATATTGCTATGCCAGTGCAGACACTTAGCATACATGTGTGTTGAATGGCAAAGCATGCACTAGCTGACCGACCGATATTGTTATCAGGTGGTCTGTTTGCTTGTATTGTAGTGGCAGGGAAAGTTGCCAATGATTTGATAACGTTTCATTCAGTAGGTCCAGTCATTTTGGATGCGAGGGTATAGAAAACCCTTTTATAACATGACATATTTCATGACATATTGATTGTAACTGTCAACAGTGATATCTCAATTCGAGAATTTTATTCATTCATTTACGATACAACTGTGTGGTCAAAAGGATAGTGTTAAATTATTTTACAGCCCTGTGTCTGTCAGTCAGTCAGTCAGTCAGTTTGCATTTATTGAGAGTAACCTTGTTGTGTGGCTTCAGATGGTATCTGTTTTATTATCCATAGTCAAACTACAGAGTGATAATAGACGCGTTCAAGTCAGTATATGATGTATGGACCATGGTTATAGAAATAAGTTATATTGTCAAAACAAAAGAGAGAATATCATGCAGAATATTGAAGTTACTGGGGAATAGTGCTGTGTTTGTAAAACCGTGTTACGCCTTTCGAATACCAGCAGTAGTGTGGTTTTATTTCCATGGGAAAGTCATCTAATTTGACTTGGAAAATATGGATAGACCATAAAGACGTTTTAGTGATGGGCACAATTTAATTACTGGTATCACTGGAAGAGATGGACACCTTTTCCAGGCATACAGATGTCTTGCGTAGTGACTACAAGTGCATTCTTTCCTACATCGAAGTGACATTACTCAGCAGGCACCAAAGACTCTGATTTATATGCACATATCCGGCTACATTTGCCTGTCAAAGTACTTCTGCAGGATGCTAACCATAGGGAAATGTTGTTCCTCCAGCTGTGCTCTGGCCTTTTGTGGTCACTCATAATATAAACTTGTTCATACATGGCCAAAATGCTACCCTAGTTACTGCTAATCTTAAGTGATGCCTCAGATGTTCTCACTTGGTGGCCCCTCATGCCTGGCTTTCTCTCTTTCTTACTCATAACCTGCCTGTCGTCCTCAGCCTCTGTGGATGTGAAGGGCCTCATTGTCATAGCATGAGACAAAGGGATCCACAGTGGCCTCATTATGGACAAATCAGACCATGCAAAGCAGACCCCACCCTGACACTGGGGCCTAATGTGTAAAGCCTTTTGACTTTCCTCACCATTTCATTGTCTTCTCTCCTCCGCATGCACAGATTGGTGTGGAGATAATTGAATTGCACAGCCTGTCACTCAGGCATTGTGAGACACTGTGGTTAAATTGTGTCTGCCACGTCAGCTGAGTTAGGCTTCCTGCGTACAGTGGAGGCTTTCCTTTTAACAAATGTTTAAAAGGTATACATGTGTGGCACACAACAGGGGGTTGTCTGTGTCAGAAGCGTTCTCACCCACTGGAAATACACCTATGGTTTAGTTGAGGGGTGGCATTTGTCTGTCTATTTTCAGCATAGAGTCATACCATCAGATTCCCAAATCTTGTCATCTCTCCAGTTAGACACTGTCATTGCCATTTTTGTGCAAGTGGCTGTTTTCTTCATCCTCTGATGTCTGTTTTCATCCAGTTTCGCACAGTCTTCATGATAGACCCCTCATCAACACGCCTACTTGCTGTAAATTCTACGGATAATAACCTGCTCCATTCACACATGGGCTCAGTCGGACATTACACAGACTTTGCACTAGGGAGCTGGCAGGATAAAGTCTGTTTGGCACCTGTTGTCCGAGCCAACTGATTAAGACATTTGTGTTCTCACATACAGCTCTCTTGGGTAATGTCTCGAAAATATCAGGTTTGCAGTACGTGTGTGACAGGGGCTTATGTAGGTTCCTTCCTTTGCTTACGAAGGGGTATGAAGACAGGTTTAAGGTCCTTATGCTAAAGTTACAGCCGTGTGTGTCTTTGAGATTACTTCTAGACCTCTTACAGCGACACTATGTCTGTGTGCTGTTTTTGCTCCAATGCTATATTGACATTAATAGGAAATGAATGCCTTGTTGTCCCTGTTATGAAACTGTACACCAATCGCTTGTTTACTGTCCTGCTTTTCCCTCCCGTCCGCCCCTGAGAATAATGGTCAAACTGTGTGACCAAAGTTAATGCACTTTATTGTAAGAGCAATGTCTTACTTGAATACATAAAATGCATTGTATCTAAATTTGAACTGCAAACTACTAAAGGCCTGATGAAAGGGCAATACTGTATATTTCTGTCTGTCTGAGTGTCACATGGTTGACCCTGCTGTGCCCTCTGCCATCATGTTTTGCAGCTCCAAACTTAGCACATGAGCATTAAAAATAGATGAATTAAAACTTGATCCATGGCTCCTTTACACCAGCACTCTGTCACTGTTTGAACTGATATTGAAACCAAAAAAGGCAGATTTAAAAAAAAAAGTGAAACTGTCCTTCGTTACTATAGTTACTGTTACTTTATTATAATTGACATTTTTGTTTTTTGTGTATTTTCTTTTCTTTAGGCAAACTCGTGATTCTGTCCAAATGTAAAGATAATTCGGTTGAATAGACTGGTGGTTGCCAACCTCAGGAGGCAGACCCTTTTATGCTGTCCCAAGATCAACATCAGGAATTACAAGATGGTTAATGGAATTAATTTAGTAAGAACATATGCAGTGTTTCTGCTACACAAAATAGTCTTCCATAATACTGGATACATACACCCCTCAGGGGCCTCTAAAATATTTAATATGACACAGTCTGAGAAAAAAAGGTCACTGTTTGGTTTAAGTGCTCCATATTTATGTCCACATCAAGGCTGTGAGCTGTGATGAGGGATTACAAGTATTTTACTATTTAATTTTAAGAAGTCACAAACCTGTTGGGAATAACTGGCACAGACCAACAGGTCATAGTGTGTAAAGGTCTGTCCACATCAAGAATGATAACTATAACGATGCAAGCATCCACACTGATTAAAGATAGCCTATCAGTCAAGAAAGCTCACTCTGCCGCAAAATCTGGGGACCAAAACGTCACCAGATGTATACTGCATAGCAGACCAACTGGCAAAAGGGGGAAAAAAGGCGACTGCTGGCCTTGAAGAAATCTCAGTCGACGGAGGGGTCTCTGACTAACGATTTGAATCTCTGACTTTCAAGGGGCAGCCCTAGATGATTTAGAAGTTTTGTTGATACGCAATGATATTTGAATTAACAATGGCAATAGGAAGAGGTGTTTGTAAGGATAACTTGTGAGTTTTTAACCATGATCCTTGTTCAGTGATTTTTATGAATGACCTTCTTTCCCATCTCTGTGGAACTACAGAAGGACAAGCAGTTTACATCGCCTGGAAGGCAACGTCCCCCCTCCCCATCTTCTACCCTGGGACGCAACCGTTCACCATCCCCAGCACCCAACCCCGCCCCGAAGAGGACCCCATCCCCAACAGCATCCAAGTAAGACGACAACCATTTTCCAACAGCTCATGTGATTTAGTGATATTTCTCTCAATTTTTTTATTTGACAGTTTGTATGTAGCCTTTTATTTTGATTTCATTATAAAACACAAATGGAGACAATCGTTCTTTGTTTCTACAGGCAAAGTCCCAAGACACGCCCACCCTCACCGGGTGCAATGAAACAACGTCCCCCATCCCCTCAGCCTACGTCAGCTAAACCTCCTCCTATCCAGAAACCAGCTCTCACTCCAACAGGACCTCCCATCTTGCGGAAGAGGGACTCCAAGCCCAAGGATCTGTGTCCTGTCCAGGCTGTGTCTCCACAGTCCTCTGAGTCCAGCAAGACCAAAGACAAAGATGGTGAGCAAATTCTCAGTGATAAGAATGCGGTCCACAATATAAATGTTTTATTGTACTTCATACAATTATATCTAACACTGCAGAAGGTCTTTCACAATAGTATAAAACATTAAAAACAGGTGCATATAAAGGCAGACCTCACAGCGTGGTCAGCTGACTGATTTTTAAATAGTCAGTTTCAATATTTGCAGAGGCTGATTGTTATTCTGGCAACCAGGATGTTTGCACTGGTGCATCGAGACATGCTGTCATATTCAGGGCAGGAAGTAAATGACACAGCTAGATAAGCTGAAACCTTTCTCATCTTAACTGCATAAATTTTAATGAAATCCGTAGCCATGCAGGTCCAAACCTATTTACACACCCAGAAAAAGATCAGTCATTGTTGTTGACATTTCACTGAGGCACATCTTGTTCCACATAATCACCTATGAATAACTGGTGTTCCCTTTATCTGTTGCAAGTAAAGTTTGTTCCTACAGGAAGGCTTCCTGCTGGTCATCCTCCATTTAATCATTTTCTAAAGTAGAAATGTCAATCTTCATCTATTATCACATTTAAGTTGTATTCCGTATTATTTTAAATATTCAAATTATATTTAATTTTTCATTTGCTCATATCTGGCAAACTGTTATTGCTGATCCACTTAATTACTAGGAGAGTAAAGTTTTGTTGCAATATTATTATTATTGATTAAATTGTCAGAGACATTGTTAAATTGTTCAGAGACAAAATATTGTTTTTTGCAAGTCACTATTGTTAGCTTCAGCCTGTGGCACTTTATTTAAAGGTCCAGAAACACCAAACTGACTTCAGAGAACTAGCAGCAATGAAGGCTCCTGCTGCATCACCTGACATTGCCATGTTTCAGCCAAAAGAGTTGCACTTGTAAAAGCAATTAAAAGGAGGAAATAAAACAGCAAGAGCTTGTAGATTCAAAAGAAATTGCAGAGGTGGGGGCTGTGCATTAATAAATTGTTGAATTTGCGGAAAACAAAAAATAGCTTTGATTAAAAAATATAAAAAAAAATATTAAAGCTGCAGAAAAGACATGAGAATATGAACAATATTATGATATTTATTGCACAGGAAACAGAATGAGTAAAAGCTCTTTGTTCCCTATGTTATCAGTGATGCTTACAGTAGCATCATGACTTTGAGCAGAAGATCATGTGATCACGGTTTAATACTGCCTCATAGAGCAGTCGGTTTAGTATTATCATCTGATTTAATAGACAGATCATGTACAGTACCAAAGTGTGTGTGTGTGTGTGTGTGTGTGTGTGTGTGTGTGTGTGTGTGTGTGTGTGTGTGTGTGTGTGTGTGTGTGTGTGTGTGTGTGTGTGTGTGTGTTGCAAACTGACGTGGCAGCAGCTCAGTTTCCAATAAATCTCAGTGGAACAGGAGACCTATTAGATTCCAGCTGGAGTCACATCCTGTTACAGACCTGAGGTTGTTGCTGCTGCCACCTCTTGGAGACAAATATGCTCTGCAAGACAGAAGAGCTTAGTAATGATTTATTACTCTGTTCAGCTGGGCAGAGACCATTTTCCAGTGTATCCATTTTAAAGATGTAACAACAAAATTGTGGTTGGTGGCACGGTTTTGGTACGCTCATTTATATTTAGCAGTGTATGTTTCTTGTGCTTCTAGAATGCCACCATGCTATCTAAAATCACACACTGGGGTGGCATTATGCCAACATTGTTTGGATCTGTGTAAAAAAGCAAGGCCAGCGTAATAAATGGTCTTTGTTGCTGAAGTATTACAGATCTCTGTGTAAAAAGGGCTCATGTCACAACCAACCTCCTCCACCACCATCCTGGCTTGCTCTCTTCTCATCACTCATCCTCGAGTCACTGCATCCTGTGAAGGGCCAGATGCTGTGGCCTCGGGTCAGCACTACTCTGAGAAATGGGTGACAGGGTGACAAGAAGTGCTTAATGCTTTCTCTATATTTGTCTTCCCACCTGCCAGACTCTAAAGCCTCGACGGGCACCAACTCAGCCGCTGAAGCAGCCAAGATCCTGGCAGAGAACCGCAGGCTGATGCGAGAGCAGAAGGAAAGAGAGGAGCAGCTCAGGATACAGAGAGAGGAAGAGGAGAAGTAAGACTTTTGGAATTTTTCAGTGAATCTCTTAAATTGTGTGTGACAGTGAAGTACCATCAACAAAGCAGAAGACAAATGAGAAAGATCACTAGTTTGAACAACAGCATTTTTTTTACCTAAGACTAAAAGTATTCATACTGTTGAAAGTGATTTCCTACATGTCCACCTTTAGCTATGAACTGCATTTATTTCAAGCCATTTGCTGCTGTTTCTTTACTCTCCCAGGGTGAGAAAGGAAGAGGAGATGCGTTTAGCAGAGGAGGCTCGACTGAAACGCCTGGAGGAGGAGAAGATACTTGCAGAGGAGAGGAAAATTAGAGAGGAGGAAGAGGCTCGCCTAGCAGAGGAGGAGCGGGTGAGAATGGCTGAAGAGGAGGCATTGAAACAGGCTGAGCTCCAGAAGGAACGGGAGGAGGCTGAGGCCAGAGCCCTGGAGGAGGCAGAGAGAGTCCGTCAGGAGAGAGACCGCATCATGCAGCAGAACCAGCAGGAACGAATGGAGAGGAAGAAGGTATGCATAGACTGATGAAGAAGAGAATGTTTTGATAGACCAGAGTCTCCTCTGAGAGCCCTGACCACAATGGCAACATAGTATTTTAGGTAATTTAAAACAAATGCTTTATTTTTCCATTGCAGAGGATTGAAGAGATAATGAAGAGAACCAGAAGAGGGGACCAAAATGACTTGAAGGTGAGTTCACATTCATTCAGCCTGTGAGAACATGATGTGCACCGAGGTGTATGTTAACATAGTCTCGCCACCAGACAATCAGAGATCTCCGCCTTCTGATAGTCTGGGGACACTCCTTTCTAAAGTGTGTTTAACACACCGGCGAAAACGGCCGGCAACAAAGCAACGCCTCTTGCATTTTTGAAAAGGACACGCCTCCTCGGACATGTGCGCTCCCCCTTTTCTCGTCCGCAAGGAAACAAACACACAGAGAGCTTGAAAATGGATGCCGAGAGATTAAACTCCGTTTTATCAAACGTGTACTCATCCGTGAAGAAATTTTTTTTTCCAGCGGATGTCTTAGTTGCAACATGATTGAGCTAACTGGAGTAGTTTCATGTCGTATCCGACAACGGGAGGCTTTTAACAGGTGACGTCCTGATGTTAGCTTTGCTGCTAAACAAACAACAAGGCGATTCCCTCTATAGTCCGGCCGGACGGATGAGTCATGGCCTTGTAAAAGATTGTTTGTTTCTTTTAGTTGGCGAGAATGTGTCGCCGCAAACGCGACAAACATCCACTAACTTTGACGCCGTTTTCTGCGAGCGCGGCTGAGCCATTTTGTACCGCTACACGTGTTTCTAGTCGGACTATGTTTACAAGCACAAGAGTTCAGCGAGCCACCGAAGGAACGCCCTGCAGATTTACTATTGGTTCTGCAACGTAGGGAGTTTTTTTAAACTCTGAAATTGTATCCGCCCATCTAAACACAAAACCAGGGAGAAAGCCATCAGTCTTTAGTTAAGCAAAGCATCTAAAGACTGACTTGTGAGTCTAATGTCAACATGTTGTTTGTACTTCCTGCGTAGAGAGAAGCAGGAGATGACGATAAACAGGAGGATGGAGAGGAAGGAGAGGACGGAGAGGACCAGATAAACTATGAAACCCAGAGTAAGTGTTCTCATCCTCTGATGGCAGGTTCATCTTGTCAGAATGCATGAAGATTCATGCATCATGGCATTTTTGAATTTGTTATTTTATCACTGAGCGTGAAGGTGTGTCTTCCCCTCTGCGAGTTTGTTTGCATATACTTTACATCAGTGTTTTGTTTGTGTGAATTTACATAGTGTAACATGACTTATGACTTGTCTGATCCAATTCTACTTCTCTATTGACATCGTAGGCCAGACAGATGATATCACCATGGAGGATGACAAAGATGGATGTGATCTGTCCTGTGGTGAACCGATGGCAGAGCGCCATGAGCCTCTGGGCAGTGTGAACGGAAAACCAGAGACAGACGACAAGGAGAATAACAATGGCATAAGCACAGATGAGACTCAGGCAGTAAGGTAAAGATCATAAACTCACAGAAACTGCTCAGAGTGGTGCTGACGTTATTGTAATTGTTTAGTGCTGAAAATGGTATAAAGGCAAAAAAGGGTCAAAATGTATTGGTTTCCCTCACACCAGCAGCCTCACATTAACTCAAGAAAAGCACCATTGTTGTCACATCAGTTTATTGTTTGTTAAAATACCACACCCCCCCCAGCTGCTTTAGGAAGTAACATACTGATAACTGACTTCAAAAAATAAAACTATACATTTGTGACTGATTTTTAAGGATTTTCTTCTTCAGTAGTAAAGATTGGCTCGGAGCTGAGATAGACTAACACAATGAGTGTGTTTATAGACATTGATAACCCTTTGATGATCAGGTTTTTGGACTATCTATTGATATATTTGAGCATGTCATCACCATATCTAACTTTCAGAA
This sequence comes from Epinephelus moara, assembly GCF_006386435.1. Taxonomy (NCBI): domain Eukaryota; kingdom Metazoa; phylum Chordata; class Actinopteri; order Perciformes; family Serranidae; genus Epinephelus; species Epinephelus moara. Next base: position 28,148,193 of record NC_065509.1, read on the forward strand.
ACTGGGATAAGCCTTTATCCCATTTATGAGAACCCCGAATACCCTACCTGGAGTACTATAGGATAGGATGGAAAGTCTTTATTGTCAGCCTGATTCTGCCCATAAGTTATACTTCTCTTTCATGGTGCGCAGAATTTTGTTATGTCGCAGACATCATCATATTTTGTTGCACAGTGTGACTGACACTGTTACTGTCATTGCCATGGAGATAGTAGTTTTCAGTCCACACCAACTCTGGCCTGCATTCAGCAGGAAACAGCTGCTTCTGTGGACAGAGATCCTTGGGAGCTGAGAGCACAACAGCTGGTCGAATTGCCTTGACCAGGCTGACTGACAGCAGACATTTACTAACCAAAATAGTTTTCAAGTCAGAACCATGGAAAAAAATCAACAGTGTTTGTAGTTATTGATTTTATTAATTATAACATATACAGCTGAATATTTGTGTGACTTTAAACAGCTCTCCGTGCTGATTACACTTCACTAAGCGTGACAGAAATTCATTTGGGCCTTGAAATAAAAACAGGTCTCTTATTACTATGGAGACCACTGAAGCCTTTCACCCAAGCATAAATTTAAAATGTCATGTTGCTCTTTAATTTCTGTCAAGTGACACTCTTTAAAAGTGTAAAGTGCATTACCATAAATCATCCATTACAATCTATGCGTACGTTTACTGTCTACCTGGTTCGCTGCTTCTTTGTTAGTGATGGGGAGAGCGCAGCTATTGGTTGTTGACAATGTTCACATCATTGAACTTCATTATTTGCATCAGCCAAGCCTAAAAACATCGCAGTAATATTAAACATGTTTGATTTTGTTGGAGCAACAAGACGAGAAAATGACTGACTCAGTTTTTATTACCACATTGCACCAAACAATCAAGATCAGCAATCAGTTACCGGATTACTACAATTTCTCATGTATACAGGGAATATGAATAATCCAATTTCCCTCTGCCCATGTAAACCTCATATCCAGAATATGATCATAACCGAAAAAGTCTCAGGCTGGATATCTCTCCGTCATCATGTACTCACTTCTCAACCTCTCACTCTGTGACAAAGCTGTCTTTCATCTCCCAAAGCACGTTCCTAACAGCCTCCCACTTCCTCTCTCCCACTCAGTCCAGTCCCTAAGGGCCGCCTAGTTGAGGGCTCGGAGTTCCTGAATGACTCTGCCAAGGTGGGGTTAGTCTCAGGTCTCAACGGTAAATCCAACCAGTGGAGCTTTGAGGAACTCATTGACCTCAACGTCCACTCCAAGACTCGGCCCCTCATCGAGGCCGAGGACTGTAACCAGGTCCTGATCAACTGTGACGGGAGCTCAGATGGGACCAGGGTAGCCTTCGAGGACAAGGGAACCCCCGTCACCCTGCATTCCTCCAATCAGCCCATAGAAGCCCTGTCAGGTGAGGAGTCACTTACACTTATTCATCTGTTTGGAAATATTGACACAGTCTTCTTAAAATATAACCCTATGTTCCTGTGTCTCCGTAGAGATGTGATGCTGCAGCCGTCGCTGAGAAGCCTCTTACCGTTGCACTCGAAAAGTTCCTGTCCAGCTGAGCTCCTTAAAAAAGTTCTCTACCAGTTCCAAACAGCTTCCTCCTCTTTCTCCTCCTTCTCTTCCAGAGGGAGGAGCACAAGGTGAAGCGGAGAGACCACCCCAAGTGCTACATTTGCACCCCACATTATGAGGAAACAAATACATTAAAATCATATATATCTAAAGAAAAACAAAACGTAATGCTTCAGGGAAATTTCATTAGTCCTTCAACACACTCGCTTCAGGTCTCTTTCCTCTTCCTCTTGTGTTTAGTTCTCCAGATTTGTTTTTCTATGTCATTGTCCACATTTGATGATGTTTTTTAAGAGTTTGTCTTTGTCAGGGGTGCATTTGTTGTAATTTATTAATTTTGGCTCCTTTGTTATTGTAATTATTGTTATCATATGTTTAGTCTTTTTGTTTTCTCTCGTATGAGAATATTCCAGGACACATGCACATTCGGCTGTGTGAATTGAATATCGTCAGTTAAAGGAAGGAACATTAATACTTTCTGTTCTGTCGGGGGGGTTGGTGGGGATAGCATCCCAGGTTTTGCATGTGATTCATCTAAATTTACTTGACCGGCTGCTTTTCGCAGCATCCAGCAATATGGCCTTACCATTTTCCCCCAACTTCTAATTCTTAAGTGTGACTCTGCTAAAGTGCTTGTGCTGAAGCTCATTCACGCACAGTTTAGTTCGTCATGTGCTTAACACTTGGGAGTAGATTCTGTATTCATACTCCACAGAGCTCTGTCCTCTCAGCCCCATACTCTCCAAACTCTCTAACTGTGTGTTTCCTTCTCTGGCCACTAGAGGGCATCAGGAGCACCACTCCAACTGTTACATTTAAATCTGAAGAGTGTTGAGATTCATTCACAACACTAGTGAAATCACATGTTCAGTGAAGTTTCATTAGTTTGTTCATTTAGGGCTCGTTAAGGTCTTGTTTATTTTACATATGTATATAGAATTTATGTTTACTAACAACGTCATTGTTATTTTCATCAGAATCTGAGTTGCATCCAGTTTTAGTCTCATCTCCACCAACTGCATTTGCACCACACAACTGTTTGAATAACCATAGCTGCGACATAGTGTCTTAACAGATTAAGTCCTTTAGTTTCATTCATAGCTGCGTCTGAGCTTCTTAAAGGAAAACTTCACCCACAAAATAATCATTTGTGTATCAGTTGCTCACCTCATCTGAGGAATATTTTTTCTGGCATGCCTCAGGTGACTGACAAATCCAAAGCGGAGAAAATTCTCAATGAATTGAAGTCTAAGGGGTCCATGTTTAACAATATTATTCAGTGGTATGATCGGTACTTCCCAAATGAAAATGCTTTTCCAACGGGAACTGAATAATTCTCTCTTCAAAGCCAGACTCCATTGACAGAAACAGTAATTTTACCTCGCTGAACACAGGAGCTGCTGGTCTACCACTACCTCTATCAGTTTGTTAGTTTGTGTTATTGTGTGACGTTGGCGTATTAACGGGTGAGTTTTGATTCACCAAAGTCCTACAACACACACAACAAACACAAATTAACTGATCGAGGCAGCAATATACCAGCAGCTCCTGTGGTCAATAATGTAAAATTACTGGTTTTGTCAATGGAGTCTGGCAAGAATTTCCTTCGTCTTAAAAATCTTCGTAGAGGAGGCTTGTGAGAAAAAGTTCAACATAACGTGAGTTGAGTAATTGATAAAGAAATGACAATTTTAAGGGTGAAATATACATAAACACAGTTTGCGTTTGTTACTGAACTGAACTCAAATGTTTGGCTGAAACTAAAAAATCAGGTTTTCAATTATCTGGTTTTAACTTGAGATTTACCAACACATCCACACACACTCCTCCATCCATCCTCCATCCCTCTGTCCGTGCAGCTCTTTCATCACCTACACTTATTTCTCATTATTATTAACAGTCATTGAAAATTCCCAACACACTAGCTGCTACATCCCAGTAAAACACATTTCAATTATTTTTATAATATAAAATTTGGCTGTTTGTTTATATATGAAAATACATTTCTACATATATTTAAGTGTTATTGTATTGTGTATATAATCAGTATTAGGCAAATGAAGCCATGTGTAGGACGGAGTGGCGTCAGGATGTGGATCATTGAAGTCTCTGTGTATGTGACTGTGCTATACGTTAGGTTTCTGTTTGACTCGTGCCCTGCGACGGGGTAGTCAGGTTACGTTTGGGCAGCCTGGAAAATTTTAAATGAAGCCCTTATCCACACAAGCTCTGCAAAAAAACAAGGGGACAAGTGGGGACCCACAATGTGTTTCTAAAAATCTGTTGTATTTGTGTGTATGTTTGAGAGCTTTCAGCCCCATATCCCCAAACCCTGATCCTGAATACTGCCTCACAGAGACTTAACACATTTTGATGACGAGTTGTTCCAGCCCTCAGCAACATGTCTGACCCATGATGAGAGTGAAGGCTGTGCCTCTTTGTGACGCTTTTAATTCATCAACATATGTTTTATATGATGTGAAACGATGTGGGGATGTTGTCGGATAGTTTTGGTAGGCATATCAGCTCAGGTCTTAACTGTTCTTCGAGGCAGGGTACATCCACAAAACAAAATATGACATGGGTCAGACTTTTCTTTCTCTTTTGGATTTTTCATGAACTGTATTGAAATCTTGAAATTCCCGATGCTTGGACAGTCCAAGCATGAGGTTTGGGGACCTTGATTTTTGCCTTGTTCTCTCTGCTGGCTAACTAAAAATCTCTTTGTACATAAAGACTAGGGGCTTTAGATCTTAGCTTTGATTAATAAGCTTAAAGAATGTAACAGACTCCATAAACCGTCCTCCATTATTTACTGTGTCTCTGAGCTTTTTGGCTTTCATCCATTATTCATCTAGAAAACATGAGACTCTTTGCACTGTCACAAATTACTCGCTATGTTTAGAGAATGGTTACTGGGAACAGAAGGAGCTTTACTGTACAGACTCGTAGGAGAGTTGTGTGATATTCTGGTGGAAAGTAATTTGTTCCTTCCCAGATGTTCTAGAAGTCTCATACATAACCCAAACCTTTCCTACTCCTCTTTCCACTCATGAGTAGCACATGTTGGGGAGGCTGTTGTAGCTGCTGCTTGAACAGATACTGTATCTATTCCAGGTCCTGCTGCATCTTTGAGGGCTCGAGTAGAGCTGACTGCTCTGAGTCCACAAAGTTGTCTTTAACAATAGGATAGAAACGGTGCCTTAGATTGAGATTTAGTATTTTTATTGTATCACAGTTAACTAAGAAAGCTTGTCCTTACCTCGGCCTCGACAATCAGTCTACCCAACCAGGGCAACTTTGTGAATATGAATATTTCTCTGGAAGATTTACGAACCTAACAAAGCCCTGTCCACAAGTAAGATTTGTACTGTAAATATATCTAAAGTGTACTGAGATGATACAAACTGTTAAAACAAATAAAGTCTTGCAAAAACACTCCTTTGCCATGTTTTTAATTTGTTGCTGCGGAGAGAAAACAGACTTTACATCACTTTCTCCTTCTATTCTTTTTATATTTAGCGTCACTCAAAGTCTTGAATACACGAGCAGTTAATATTTCAGCGTCACTCTCAACAATCTAACTTTAAATTCACTCTGAACAGTTTTTTTTTTTTTTAAATTCTGATAATCCGTTCAAACATGAATGTAACAGATTATTAATCAAAGCCAGTATGTATGAGCAGCTGTATGCATGTAAAAAGCACATAATTCTCTCTGAAAGATTCCAGTAAGGCACTGAAAAGGCTTTTGTTTTATAAAGCATCACAGAATCCTGGATTAGATTAGACTAATAGTGCACATTGCAATCCCAAAAAAGAAATCCTGCTTGCCATGTTAGTATCCAACACTTGAAATAAGTTCCACTAATGCATATGTAGATAAATGACTCAAGCTAGTGCATGTTTAGTTGATATAACCTCTGCTCTGTCAACCTTAAAGAGGAGCTTCACCAAAATTGACAATTCTGACATTTTTTCAAACACAATAACATTTCTGTTATTTTGAGGGTTGAAATTCACTCCAAAAATGTGCATTCTCATACAAATCAACAGTAAAAGTCAGTTTTGGTGCAATTCCACTTTAAACAGCAACTATCTGCACAGCTGATTGTGCAGTTCACACTTTCTTAGCGCAGTCGGGGCAGTAGATGTGATCTCCACTGATGACAAAGCGCTTGTTGGCCAGCGAGAGGCTGCACTTCTTGCAGTTGAAGCAATACTCATGCCAGGAGAATCCCTCATAGTTCACCACATTGGTGCCATGGCCAAACCCTGTGGAGACAACGACAGAATGTCAGTCAGTGCAAGACAGTTAATGATGTCTGAAACTACAAAATGATTTTCCCTTAATCCCACCATGCAGTCTGCATATGTTCAAGAAAATCCTGGTAAGTGTTTGCAACAGAAGTCTTATCAGCATCTGTTTTGTGCTGCCCTGACCTGTGATTGGGTTCTTGCATCCATGGCACTTCTTGGCCACATCAGTCTTGAAGCAATCCACACAGTAAACGTTGTTCTCATGAGAAGTGAAGCGAGCTCCCGCCAGAGCTTTACGGCAGGTGTGGCACACAAAACACTCAGAGTGCCAGGGGTGGTCCTGGTAGCTGATCCCTCCAGAGGTGATGGGCTGAGAAAAAAAGAAGGACACTCTGATCATGATGTCAGACACTACAGGGCTGAAATATTAAACATTTTCATAGACGCAAACTGTCTGCACAAGAGTTTTTTTTTAATCACAGTATGGTATGTCATAAAAATATCATAAAATACTCATAGTATAGTATGCCATGAAAATGTCAAAAATGGTCATAGGTATAGTATGTTATAAACATATCATAAAAACAATCATAGTGAAGTCTGTCATAAAAATGATTAGAGTATAGTATGTCATAAAAATGTCATAGTATAGTATGTCGTCCAAAATCATGAAAAACAGTCATAGTATAGCATGTCGTACAAAATCATTGAAAAAAGTCATAGTATACCATGTTGTCCAAAATGATGGAAAAAAGTCATAGTATAGCATGTCGCCCAAAGTCATGGAAAAAAAAAAGTCTTTGTATAGCATGTCGTCCAAAATCCTGAAAAAAACTCAAAGAATAGTATGTCGTCCAAAATCATAAAAGAAAAGTCATAGTATAGCATGTCGTCCAAAATCATTTAAAAAAAAAAGTCATAGTATAGCATGGCGTCCAAAATCATGGAAAAAAGTAATAGTATAGTATGTCATCTAAAATCATGGAAAAAAGTCATTATATAACATGTCGTCTAAAATCATGGAAAAAAGTCATTATATAACATGTCGTCTAAAATCATAAAAAAAAGGTCATAGTATAGTATGTCGTCCAAAATCATGAAAAAAAGTCATAGTATAGTATGTCGTCCAAAATCATGAAAAAAAGTCATACTATAGTATGTCGTCGTAAATCACGGAAAAAAGTCATAGTATAGTATGTCGTCATAAATCATGAAAAAAAGTCATAGTATAGTATGTCGTCCACAATCATGAAAAAAAGTCATAGTATAGTATGTCGTCATAAATCATGAAAAACAGTCATGGTATAGTATGTCGTCCACAATCATGAAAAAAAGTCATAGTATAGCATGTCGTCCAAAATCATTGAAAAAAGTCATAGTATAGCANGTATGTTGTCCAAAACCATAAAAAAAAGTCATAGTATAGTATGTCGTCTAAAACCCTAAAAAAAAAGTCATAGTATAGTATGTCGTCCAAAATCATGAAAAAAGTCATAGTATAGTATGTCGTCCAAAACCATAAAAAAGTCATAGTATAGCATGTCGTCCAAAACCATGAAAAAACGTCATAGTATAGCATGTCGTCCAAAATCATTGAAAAAAGTCATAGTATAGCATGTCGTCCAAAATCATTGAAAAAAGTCATAGTATAGCATGTCGTCCAAAACCATAAAAAAGTCATAGTATAGCTTGTAGTCCAAAACCATAAAAAAAGTCATAGTATAGAATGTCGTCTGAAATATGAAAAAAAGTCATAGCATAGTCAATCAATCAATCAATTTTATTTATAAAGCCCAATATCACAAATCACAGTTTGCCTCACAGGGCTTTACAGCATGCGACATCCCTCTGTCCTTATGACCCTCGCAGTGGATAAGGAAAAACTCCCCAAAAAAAACCCTTTAATGGGAAAAAAAAAAAACAGTAGAAACCTCAGGAAGAGCAACTGAGGAGGGATCCCTCTTCCAGGACGGACAGAAGTGCAATAGATGTCGTACAGAACAGATCAGCATAATAAATTAATAGTATGTTGTCCAAAACCATAAAAAAAAGTCATAGTATAGTATGTCGTCTAAAACCCTAAAAAAAAAGTCATAGTATTGTATGTCGTCCAAAATCATGAAAAAAGTCATAGTATAGTATGTCGTCGTAAATCGTGAAAAAAAGTCATAGTATAGTATGTCGTCCAAAATCATGAAAAAAAAGTCATACTATAGCATGTCGTTCAAAATCATGAAAAAAAGTCATACTATAGCATGTCATCCAAAATCATGAAAAAAAGTCAAAGTATAACATGTTGTCCAAAACCATAAAAAAAAAGTCATAGTATAGCTTGTAGTCCAAAGTCATGGAAAAAAAGTCATAGTATTGTAGGTCGTCCAAAATCATGAAAAAAGTCATAGTAAAGTATGTCGTCGAAAATCATGAAAAAAGTCATAGTAAAGTATGTCGTCGTAAATCATGAAAAAAAGTCATAGTATAGTGTGTCGTCCAAAATCGTGAAAAAAAGTCATAGTATATTATGTCGTCCAAAATCATTGAAAAAAGTCATAGTATAGTATGTCGTCTAAAATCATGAAAAAAAGGTCATAGTATAGTATGTCGTCCAAAATCATTGAAAAAAGTCATAGTATAGTATGTCGTCGTAAATCATGAAAAAAAGGTCATAGTATAGTATGTCGTCCAAAATCACGAAAAAAAAGTCATAGTATAGCATGTCGTCTAAAATCATGGAAAAAAGTCATAGTATAGTATGTCGTCTAAAATCATGGAAAAAAGTCATAGTATAGTATGTGGTCCAAAACCATAAAAAAAAGTCATAGTATTGCTTGTAGTCCAAAGTCATGGAAAAAAAGTCATAGTATAGCATGTCGTCGTAAATCATGAAAAAAAGTCATAGTATAGCATGTCATCCAAAATCATGAAAAAAAGGTCATAGTATTGCTTGTAGTCCAAAGTCATGGAAAAAAAGTCATAGTATAGCATGTCGTCGTAAATCATGAAAAAAAGTCATAGTATAGTATGTCGTCCAAAATCATGAAAAAAAGTCAAAGTATAGTGTGTCGTCTAAAATCATGAAAAAAAGTCATAGTATAGTATGTTGTCGTAAATCACGAAAAAAAGTCACAGTATAGCATGTCGTCCAAAACCATAAAAAAAAAGTCATAGTATAGC
>NC_065509.1:28157706-28335908 GCF_006386435.1 Epinephelus moara
GTCATAAAGTCTCCTTAAAAAGGTATTATAAAGTTTGTCATGAAAAATGCATAAGATAAATCAAACATAATATATTATGATAGAACAATTTTTGTTCTTTGTTTTTTAAATGTCCTAAAAAAATCATAGTACAATACTTAGTTCACAGGCCAAAGGTGGCGCTCAGAAATATTCTGTATTGCCTCTGTATGTGACATGACATGCATTCATTGTATTTTTTCATTTAGGGTCCATTTCAATACTTTCATTTTTAAAAGCTTACATTTACATTACACCATTGGTTGCACCTTGCCAGTGTTGCAGGAATTATGTTTTCAACAGTGATAACGCTTGTGAGCTGAAGTTAGTGATTTTGGGGGACATCTAGCAGATTTATCTGGAAGTGTGTGGGAAAAGATTTTTTGTTTCATGTGTGAGTTTTCTTGTGCTCCCTTCAATCATATGCTGGCTCCCTGAAGTGGCACTCAGTCATCAAATCTTTGAAATCCCTGCTGTAGATGATACACCATCAGTGTTTGTACCTGCTTGCAGTGGAAGCATTTCTTAGCAAACTTCTTGTCATGGCAGGGAGCACAGTAGATGTCATCTCCCTTGGTCAGGAAGCTTTGTGTGCGGATCGGCTGCTTGCATTCAAAGCAGGTGAAGCATTCCTCATGCCACACCTTGTGCTTGTACTCCACGTTCTGGGAGCCTAAAAAACAAACATAAAATGTAGTGTTAATGTTTTGAAATCACTTTCTTCCACATTGTCTGACATTATCACATATACAGTATTTTTCATCAGCTTGCACCCTCATGTAGTAGAAGTTTTATGAGGCTTATCCTGAGTGAAATAACCAGCTTTTTATGACTGCACCTTTCCATTAAATTGAAATATTCTACATGTGTTGTGCATAATTTATTTTATACATTTCTGAAAATTGTAACCCATTTTGGAAACTTTGGGCTCTCCAGTAGCATTGCTTGTTGAGGGGTAATAAATAACCTCTATTCATGGGCACTTGATTCAGTTACACAGTGCTTTATATGAAGCAAAACAATATCATAGATAGGTTGAAATAGAGGTCATGTGCAGCAAAACAGCATTACAAAAAAGCAGATGTAATAAGAAATAGGAAATAATTATAGATTTAATGAACATCAACCTCTTTCTTTAAAGCCCCTAAAAACTTAGTTTCAGATGCTACTTATTTATGTGAAACATGAAATATTTGTGACTAACCAAGCAAAAAGTTAAGTTTATCCTGTACTTATTAATCTGCTTCAGGACTGCATGTTTGTTCGATCAGATTTAGTAAACAGTAATGAGAAAAAATTTGCAAACTTACCTGGCATGACCACCTTGTAGCAGCCCTGGCAGCGGTTGCCATCCTCCCGAGAGCCACACTTGCCACACATTATCTTGCCATCATCCCTGGCGCTGAACGGCTCGCTGGCCAGCGGCTTGTAGCACTTGGCACAGCGGAAACAGTCCTCATGCCAGTAGCGGTTCTTATGGTGCAGCTCCTGGAACACAGAGAGGAGGCTCGGGGTGAGCAGAGGTGCCCTCACTAAGTCCTCATACAGACCTCATTACAGTGGAGTTTGTTTACTCATCATGTGGACTGAGGCTCGTGGCCAGAGTACAGAACAAGCCCATGTGGCAGGCGTTAAAGTGGAGATGAAGTGAACTGGGACGTGGTGAGCCATGAAGGAGTTAGGGGACTTAGATGGTGGGAATGCAATAAAGTATTTAAGTCTCATTAGTAGGAATCGCACATCCTTTCACCCATTCAACTGCCTGTGACTGAGTGCTGAGAGGATCTGGGATGCAGACGCCACTGCTGGATTGCAGACAAGTTGTAGAACAGCTTGAGACTGAGGGCTCTCCGAACAGATGCACATAGATACATCCTATCGATCATACAACACCCATATAAGACATCTTAAAATTCAAGGTGAATGAGACACTTTGACATGTTGCAAAAAGCAGGTGTAAATAATAAAACTGATGATGGCTGAATGTCATATATCTGCTTCAGTGTCAGGGTTCTGGTATTGTTAATGTTGGCTCAGTGTCACACTGCCATGGCTTACTGGAATATTCAAATAAAACAGAGCCATTGTTAGTGTCATAAGTCAAACTGACTAATGTGAAAAAAAGCAAACGAGTAGACCATAAATTAAAGGTCTATGATTTAGGGGCATGTACTGGCAGAAATGCTATGATGCTATCATGACTATATTTTCATTATTGTATAATCACCTTAAAATAAGACCTGTGTTTTCATTACCTTAGAATGAGCTGTTTATATGCAGAGTGGCTGCTCTTTCACAGAGACTGCCATGTAGTTTTGCAATGGCCCAAAATGGACAAACCAAACACTGGCTCGAGATAGGGCCATTCACATTTTTTAGTTTTTGGTTCAAGTAGTTCTCCTACATGCTTGGCACATGAGAGAAGTTTTAGTTGGATGCAGTCCGCAACCTCACCACTTGATCCCATTAAATCCTACAGACCTTTAAATAAATAGTGTGTTTATTTATAAAACCTCTTTTCTAAACTGTTATTCTCTCTGTGTCACACAAACACGGGGACAGATTTAGTGCATTTAATGTGACATCAAAATATGCATTCTAATGTAGTCCTTGACATCTGTAGAAATCCATAGAGTCAAATAATTAATATAGAGCTACTTATATCATGATTGCCAGTAAAAGGCCAGTTAAATCATTTTAAGGTTAGTTGTTTTTTTCGGGGGGTGACATTGTTGTCCATTGAGAACTATGCATCTCCAGATATGGTGGGTTATAATTTTCCATATAAACTGAAGTATTATGTGTTGTTAAGTGTTCCTTTATGGATTCTTAAACTAAATAAACAATTTAAAACCCTATTATCTGAAAACTTAAAACAAGGCTGTTGTTTTTATTTTGGAAAAAGTCCATGTTTCCATCTGTATGAGTGTAGGAAAGTATATTTTCTGTACCTGCTATCTTCAGAACGTGTATTTATGGGTATTTTCACAAAAGAAAAAATCAAAAAGTGGCTTGTGATAAGACTGCTAAACTACAAAGATATCAAATTAATAATTATCATTATTATTAATAATGTGTGGGGTTAATGTATGTACAGATACAGTTGGATACCAAGTAAAGACTTTAATAATGTTGGCTTACTAACTACCATACAAAGCAGGATAAACAAACATTTTTCTTTGAGAAATTACAGTATGCTCTTTGTTTGTACACATTAAGTATGCTGTATTATTTTTTTTCTGTTTAGCATTTTCTAAATGGTGAATAAAATATCATATGTCAAACATAACAGAGTTATTCTGTGGTGATTTGTTGTTGTTGTTGTTGTTGTTTGATGTTTTGTCACCCCCTCCTTCACTCATTCATTAATTTTCTTTCACTCAGATAAACTGTGTCCTCACCTTGGCGTCAGCACCAATAGGGCGCCTGCACTCTGCGCAGGTGTTGGCGCAGATCTTATCAAAGCACTTGGTGCACACGTGCTTGTCCTCCTTCTTCACATATTTCTTCCCGTGCAGGTTGTCCCGGCAGTAGTAGCAGTCAAAGCGGTCAGTCATGGTGGAGGTGAGGTAACTCCTGGGACCTGTGGAAACACAACAGGCTGTCAGACTTACAGAGCTACTCTCCTCCCTATGTGACTGTGTTTCCTTTACTCACCAGATGGGGACAGTGTTGCCTTTTCTATCATCCTCATGACTCTCTGAGCAACACAAGTCAATAAATGCATTGATTTATAGAGCACTTACAACACTGTACAGTTGATTGAAAGCGCTTTGCAGCACAAAAGAAATGAAGAACAAAAATCAGCATTTAATGATCAGAGCTTGGTGAACAGCACAACCAAGCCCGAGGCAGTTACTGTAAATCTGATCTCCAAATCAAATCTAGGCAGAAATTGGATTAAGTATATTTTTATGTGTTTTCCTTTTAACATTAGAGAGACACAGGGAGATGCAGCTCTAACAGCAGCATACCAAACTGATGAGAGAAGTGTGAGTGAGGTTAGAAAAGCAGCCCACAGATGTCTGCTTGTTGTCTGCGTTCTTTCTGGCCTGCGGACCTTTTATCAAGCTCTCCCTGGAAAGCTTAGCTCATATTTTTAGATCATCTGGCTCATTCCCTTCACCTTCCATTTTGAAGACCTCCCCCCGTGAGTCCAGCCCACGCTCTCTGTCTTTTGTCTTTTGTCTGCATTTTGGTCAGGTCATTTTATTGGCTGTTAGAGTAAACACTGAGTCGCGTCTTCATTCATCAACATTCCTGCGCTCCCATAACAGGCGGCGTCCACTGGGAGCACAAGTTTCCTGGAACAACTGTGCGTAGGGTGGAGTGTGTGGATGCTTTATCTACATCACTTTCTCTCTCACACAGAGAGAGCAGCTGAGGAGTGTGTGAACTTTAGCAAAAGTGATTTATATGTCTTTTTAATCCAGTAAGCACAAATGGATGAAACAATGGGTGGAATGGCATTTTTGTCCTTGTAGCCGTAGGAACAAGGAAAATATTTATGTAAGGGGACTACAGCTATTTAAGTTGGATGTGGTAAACAGCCGTGCTAAAGAGATGAGCCTCCTGGAGCGTGGTATGTGCCCCCGGTGTGTGTGTGTGTGGATGGATAGATGGGAGAGGAGTTTCTATCTGCAGCTGTGCTCAGGGATAAAGTACTGGACTGAGCCCTCACACGCCCCGCTCCGCCTACACTCACCTCCTATGGAACCAAAGCAGGAAAAAACCCACCCAGTCCAACACTGTCAAATCACACACACAATGCTAGGGTGTCATTACTGAGCCCCGCCAGCCTAGAGTTCTATTTTAGATATGGACTTTCTATTTAAAGCATATTGACCTTCCAGAGGGGACAAATGGAGAGGGATGGAGAGTGATGACTACTGGAACTGCACAGCCATTGTGGCTCCAGTTGATACGAGTCCAGTAACTTTAATCTTTTGTTACAGACAGTGTGACAGCTGCCCCCTGTCAAACAGGCATGGTATGTACAGACTCTCAGCTGTGGAGGGCAGCGGAGTATACCACCGAGGTCCCTGTGGGGCGCAAGAAAGGTCAATGTGAGCTCAGTTTGAGAGGTGAGTCAGAGCGGTGTGAGATGATCAAAGGCAGAGAGACCTCAACAGCATATCAGCCAAATCAACAGCTAACTTACTGTTCTCTCTGGAAAGTAGGCTTCATGCAAAATCAGGTTATTTAAATATAATCACTCATCTTGCTGTCTTGCATCTTGAGTTATAACAAAACTAAAAGGATAAAGTGCAATGAAAACCCTGGAGCAGGATGTTATGTAGCCTTTCTCTGATATGCATCAAGAAAACAGGAAGAGAGCGCCACATGTTAAAAGATTTCTGCTTCAACACAACACCATCATGTAGCTACCAAAGTTCATTTGACTGCAGAAAAGGTTCAATCATCCTACCCATGAGGAAAAAAGGCTTTAATGAACATTCAGGCCCTCTTTGATGAAATACTTCCTCAAATTCAGGCGTTTATTGTAACTCATTTTACCTGAAAACATAATGTAGTTTAATCTAAATGAAAAAGTAAGTAAACAGTTCTCCCAGACCTGAGAAGTTTTAGATTTTAGATTTGGACATTCAGGCCTTAAAGCTGGTCATTTAGCTTAGAGTTCACCTTTGAGCCTAGATTATATCTTACATACAGTATGGTTACACATTTCATTGGGCAGTCTTCTAAATTTAATTTGGTTGCACTGGTGCGCCTAAATTTTTCGGTAACAGCGCAGAAAAACAAAATGCAGATTCCGTTTCTTTTCGTTTTTTGTTTTTTTTAACACACACTAGTGCAAGTGTCAAAGACAGACAAAATCCTCTCGCTGGGGACTGAGATTATTTTGCCTACTGGCAACTTTGGTAAACAAAAAATAAGGAACATTGCAACACACCTCTATTACACAGCCCAAACACTGAACAAACACTTTCCATAAAGGCAACAGGTCACAGCAGGCCATAACATCGAGGAGCGTCTCTTACGATATGAAATTGAAAATACAAAATAAATATAGTAACAAAAAATAAAACTTGCATTAGACGGAGTCTTACAATTTGTTCCACCTTGGCTATTTGGACAATAATAAAAAATCCTTGAACCACTCTCTAGTAGAAAACACTTATTCTCAAGCAGATAGAGTGAAGGATTAAGTGTTCCTTTGTGGGCACAGAAAATTCTCCTCTTTGTCAGGCTGGATAAAACATTAAAATGCATTGTCACAAGGCTGAAAAGCTGCTTTTCTAAACTCATAAAAGTTGATGTTCTCACAGGGAAGCGTATCATGTTAAAAATCATTTTACAAATTCACTTCAGCACTTCCTGAGCTGTGACAACAGCAGACAGGTTTTACAGTGTGTACCTAATAACTGATAACACATTCAGTAACTTATTAGCATCTAGTATGACACCTTCTTCTGTTTTTACCTGAGTGTCTGTAGAAAGCCATGATTCCAGTTAGGAGGAAAAGAGGAAGGAGCAAAATAAAGACAATACAAGAACAGGAGGAGACAGTAGCATCCACCAAGGGTCAAGCACAGAGACCACACGCCTGGTCAAGTTATGGGGGGTTGTATATACCCATCTGTGACCCAAACACACCCCAAACCCCACATCCAAATCCACCCCTAACCCTTCACTCCTTTTTAGGGGATGCATTAGAGAATAGAGCGGATCAGAGAGAGTACGAGGGGATAGATTAGGTGATAGAGATTGGAATCCACTGCTGTAACATCAGAAGGTAAAAAAAAAGAAGCTTTTGACTGATGGCCATCAGGGATAAAAGATACTCCCACTGCCCCGACATAAAATGTTTTGTTAGAGTGCTCAGGACATGTACAGATGACATGCCGGATCACTTAACATCATAACTTAAAGGGATGACTCACAGGATGAGTGAGTTGGTATTACTGACTGAGCTGAGGAGAGACAAAGTGTGGTGGAGTGTTATCTAAGTATTGCTTCTTATAGCTCCATATCTGTGCATGTTTGTATACATATACGTCACAATCAGGAAGATAATGTGGTATGCTCACAACCAAACTGTAAAGTGAGCCCGAGTAGAGTATTTCAAAATGGGGGGAAAGAAATTACTGTCAGTGATGAATTTTCATCTTGGTTATCTTTTGGTGATTCTTATTCCAAGAGAGGATATTTCTCATAAAGCTACAGGAAACACCCGGTGCATTCCTGATAGAAAAGCAAAAAGGCATCATGATTACTCTCCTCTCTCTAAAATGAATGCTCCAACGGTGAAATGTTTTCCTCATCCATCAGTGCTTAATCTACTCAGACTGACAACAGCTATCAATGATGTTAATGGAACAGTTCATCCCAAAGTCAGAAACACATATTTTTCCTCTTACCTGTAGTGCTATTTATCAGTCTGGATTGTGTTGGTGTGAGCTGCAGTGTTGGAGGTATCAGCTGTAGAGATGTCTGCCTCCTCTTCTCTCTAATATAATGGAACTAGATGGCACTCGACTTGTGGTGCTCAAAGCGCCAAAAAAATACATTAAAAAAATTCACAAGCAACATCTCTTTGCAGAAATCATGATGCAGTTACTCAAGATAATCCACAGACCTTGTTGTGAGCAGTTTCATGTAGGAACTTAATCCACAGACCTTGTTGTGAGCAGTTTCATGTAGGAACTATTTTCTACCAAACTACATCCACCAACCGTATCATCATGCAGAAGGAAGAGTGCATCTACTGCTGGCTCACCCAGCACCACTGAGCTAGCTAATGTTACAGCTCAGCCGAGAAAGACACCATTTATGTTTACGTTTCATGCTGTGAGTAGATGCACATGTCCTTCTGCATGGTGATACAGTTGGTGGGTGTAGTTCAGTAGAAAGAAAATAGTTCCTACATGAAACTGCTCACAACAAGGTCTGTGGATTATCTTGAGTATTCAGGTCAAGATTTCTGGAAAGAGACATTGCTGTTGAGTTTTTCAAATGTTTATCTTTGGCACTTTGAGCACGACAAGCTGAGTGCCATCTAGTTCCATTATATTTGAGAGAAGGCAGACATCTCTACGGCTGATATCTCCAACACTCGGCATCTCACACCAAAACAATCTAGACTAATAAACAGCACTACAGGTAAGAGGAAAAAGTGAATTTTTGATTTGGGGGTGAACTGTCATTTTATGGTTATTATAATTAACAAGTTTCAGCCAAAAGTCTTAAAATTCCAAAGTCAATAATAAATACTGAGGCTAATTACAAATAACCAGCTTTTTGGAACTTTAAAATCCCACTGAAAAGCTCAGGTATTCTTTAATACATGTAATTAGACCTGCATTAACAGATTTTATGGCCACTTTGGGGGCAGCCGAAACAACTTGTGAACAGAACACTGACTCATTATCACCTTCTAAGTTGATGTGGTGAACTTAATAGCAAATTCACACATCTAGCAGATACAAAGCAATATAAGCATTAATTTAAAATATTGCTTTTGATCATCTGATAAGTGTAAGTCCAATACCTACTCTACGTTAAGCTCTGTTTTTGGTCTCTACCATAGACTTTAAAAATAATTGACGTAGCCACTAAAACTTCACCCAGTGGTTTGTGAACTCCTGTTTTGAAGCCTTAAGTTTGGCATTTTGGCTGTTGTCATCGTGAATTTTAGGAGACAGATGTGACCTAATTTGGATGAGAAGGCGGAGCTAACCCTTACGCTAGCGCTAACGCAAACTTTTGCTGGTAAAAAAACAGGCTTAAACCCATTAAAGCACAATGTGCTTACCAGAAAAAACTGAACATCCGACTCCTTAAAAGGTCTTTTGGCACAATAACACACTGATCAAGTCTTTTTTAGCTGCCCAAATCATTACAATTAGCTTTCTTGAACTGACAACGCTCTGAAGAAGTGACAGCTACGGCTTCGTCTACACTCTGTGAATCTGGGGTTACGCCATGGTTACATCGAAGCTGGTTAAAGAGGTTACTTAACCATTGTTGTCGCCGTTGTGGCAACTTGCCAACAGATGGCACCCGAAAGCAGCCACGCCCTTAATTATGTATAACTTCAAGTCTTATCAAAATGTTAACAGGTTAGTTCATCCCAAATACAGTTGTCATATACAGGGGACTTAGCTCTAGAGACCCAACCCATTGTTTGAACCAGGCTGTTAACATATTTATTTGTCCTGTAAAGTTGGGCATTCTAACATGAGGGTCTATAGGGACTGACTCACTCAGGGAGCCAGCCTTAAGTGGTCATTCAAGGAACTGCAGTTGCTGAGGTTGCTGCTTGATCTCTACAAACTCTTGAAATATCTGGCTCTTTAGTTGCTAAATGCTCCACTAGGTTCACCAGCTGGTCACTAACTGAGTCTGTCTTACTAAAAAACAAGCATGAGGCATGAGAGTGAACCTAAAGAGTAAAGCTGTGGGCTGGAAAAACCGAAACAGTGAGCTGAAAGAAGCTTAAAAGTTCTGCAGAGCTGCAGGGAATGGCACAGTCAGATGATCTGTGGGTTTGTCACTGCTATCAACACCTTTCACATTACATGTAGTTATCTAAGCCATCCATCCATCCATCATTATTATACACATACTGATTATAGCTGCTTTAAATGCAGTTAAATATTACATTCTATTACTGCCAAATAACAATCAAGATCAAACCCATCATGATCATCATCTACTCTACAGTGGAGTAAATGCTCCACAGATGGCACTTCACTCTGATTGGTTTGGGCCTTTAGAGTCAGACGAGCTTAAATAAAGAAATATATGATCCTAACGGGAATTAGAGGAGACTGGAAGCCTCAGGAGACAGGACATAAATTAGTTAGACTCATGATATATACCCAGACCTCAATCAGGAACCGTAATACTTTCCTTTTAAAAACTCATCCCTTAACTATATTAAATAAGCGTCTTCATATGTCAGACATAAAACAAATCAATGCAGTTAGCCTGTGTGTGTGTTTGTGTGCTCGGTCGTATAAAGGGCATCTGGTTGTAATTACAGATTTGATTTGGTCCATTACCACGGAACATAGCATCGAGTTTGTCCTTTTCTAATCTGTCACACAATTACCCTAAACTCACAAAGACTAATTAATGAGCAGGAAGGCGCCATGACTCCCGGCCTTCAAAAACCTCCCCAGTCCATTCTGCGTTACAACAGGACATCTGTTCTTCCTCCTCTTTTCTGTTACACTCATGTTAACATTCAGATCGTTCTTCTTTTAAATGTTTTAATCTCTGATCAGACACTTTGTCTCCCTTCATTTCACATCTCTCCATCATGCCAAGATGCATTTCTCTCTACTTACATCACTCACAGTGTTGAATTAATGATGATTTTGACAATTAGAGGTGGAGCAAGTGGAATAATGATGGTGATGATGGTGACAGTGGTGAACAGAAAAATGATGATGAGGATAATTGGGAATAATTGAGCGTGTATCTTACAAATATCTCAGAAGTCCAATTTTATTGGGCAGGAGCATTCAAAAGATAAATATACAGTGCATAATGCAGAGTAAACAATTCTAAGTCCTTTAGTTAGCAAAGTGCTGCTGGAACCGATGGAAGAACCATTAGCATTAGCATTAGCATTAGCATCGTCTGAGCAAAGGGAGGGTGTTGAAAGTTTTTGAATGTGCAGGATGAAAATGTGTACAGAGTATATATATATATATATATCATAAGTTTATGACAACAAATACCTCTCAGCAAACTAAAAAAAAAATACTAAAACAAGAAAAACAAACTGGTTCCCAACACAATTTTACGGTCTGAGAGACACTTCCAGGAACTTTGGTGTTCTATAAACTGTACGTATGTAAAAGGTCTATGATGGGTTATCAAGCATGTAATTTGTGTTAGCCAAATATCAGATGTTTTCTGAGGTGTGAGGTGGCACACATTACTGTAATAAATTATATCAAATATCAAAATTGAGAAATCTGTAATTTTAGTGGTAGTCATAGTAGTTTGTTTTCTCAAATATGAATAACAGCAAAATCCATCTGTGTTGCTCAAAGTTTCTCATGCTGGATTCAGTTACTATTTTATTATCTAATAATGTCCTTCAGATCACATGTATTTGAGCAGAGTTTCTCATCAGGAATAGGAGGGGATGGTGTATGACGTGACACCTGGGCAAGATGGCCGCCAAGCAGCAGACAGCAGCAGACCATTGTTGAAGACCAACAAAGGCAAGTGTTCTTTAACAGCAGGTCCAAACACTTCCAGCCGTGTTTGCAGCAACATAAGTCGGTATTTTTTAAAGAGAATTCTGGAAATTTTCGTCCATTTTTGCAGCGACCAAATCGGATATTTAGTTTTTCTAACCCTAACCAAGTGCTTTTTGTGCCTGAACCTACTCACACATTACCAACAGTGTTGTCACAACATAAAATTTAAAATTGAAGTGTAAACAAATGTAAAATTTCAACACATCCGCTACATAGCCTGTGTCAGTGTTTCCCAACTGGTGGGTCACAGTCCAAAAGTTGGTCGCACCTCCATCCTGAATGGGGTCCATGTCATTGGTTCGACATCCCATTAGTCCGACTGTCCGCAGTGCTGAATGGCTTGCGGCGGGCGTATGGTGCGCCGCGACCGGCTTGAGGCGGAGCCGGCTCACGGCTTATGTGTTTGTCACTTTCTTTTTTCATTTTAACCCACACCATGGTCTTTTCCTGACCCTAACCAAGTGGTTTTTGTGCCTAAACCTAACCAGACCTTAACCACAGGGCATCATGATGATTTCGGAACGGACTTTGGAACAATGAGTTTAATATGGTCGGAACAATGGGATGTCGAACCAATGGGCTGTCGAACCAATGGGCTGTCGAACCAATGGGCAGTTCCCCCTGAATGGACCGCAAGTGACTTGCAAACGTGTCAAGTTTGTAAAAACACACTTTATTTTTGAAGTACATTGAACTTCTGGCACAACGTTGACGTTGTGGCCAAACGCAAGTGTGACGTTGAATATATTAAACTTTGTGGACCTTGAACTAATGACTAAGGAGCAATCTGGACCCCATTATTGGACCAGTTGGGAACCGCTGGCCTAAGAAATATACAAATGAGATAAATCCAGGGTTTGCAGAAATGCCAAAACAATGCCAAAATTTATTCTGGCAGTTGGGTTAAAAAACATATTTCCTGTTTTATTATTTGACATAAACACCACCCAAAAGTCCAACGATGGACTCATTAAGTCAAGAAACACAGTGTTATCAGCAAAGTGGAAAAATGTTGACTTGAAAAGATATTTATTACATGTTTGTCAGACTATCTTTTGCAACCAACTTTTGTTTAAATACAAGTTGCTAAATGAGCTTTTAAAGCTGCAGGGCCTGTTTGTTTATTCATTGTCTTCCTGTTTTGAGTTTCTGAAAAGTGCATCTGGTTTCACACAGTCTGCTGCAGATTCACAGGCTCATCAGGTGATCTGGTGATCTGGCGTTAACTCTACCCAGCGACTGCGGTCCTGGCAGACAATACAGCTGGAATGCAGTGCCCATCTCCCCACCTGTCACCTCCAAAGCCCCGCTTTAATGGAGCAGAAATAACTCCTGATCATCTGGAACAATAAACAAACCTATAAATACATTTTTTCCGAATAGAAGAATCCTGGTTGAAGCTGGTGATGTGTCTAATTTGACATGAAGGCTTTAAAATGGCTGCCATAAACGAAAACATTAGGTCAAACTTTCACGTCCTACCATAAAATGCAATGCACAGCATGATTTTTTTTTACGGTAGGTGTTGCCTCTTGGCTCCGAGCCCATCACCTCTCGACTCTAAGTGGTATATTAGGGGAAAAACAGGAAACGTGGCTCGACCTTCCTGAACAAATGAGAGCAAATCGCTCATTGTGACTGGAACAAACGCCCACGCTCTCTTCACTGTTACCAACGGCAACAAAAGCCTTGTCTATGTGTCTGAGAGCTCATCTCTCAACATGACCTCTCGCCCTGGACATCCATCCATGTGTCTCAGTCACCCTCCAAATCTGGTTAGTGGGCAGACAGACTGAGCCACACTATCTCTGTCAGGAGCAAGGTGACTCACCATGCACACACACACAAACAAAACACAGCGACAAGACACACACTCTTATTAGTCCACACACACAGAGCTGTATTACAGCAGGGACATAAGGTCAGCCAGTGACTGAAGAAATTAGGGTGTGGCTGCGAGACCCAGACACATCGAGGTCAAATATGTGTAGACAAAAGGCCATGAGGGGAGCTCAATCAACACAGTCACACTCCCGTCCAACGGATACGGCTCGGCATGTTGCTAACACACTCCAAAACACACACGTACACACAAACGCTTTCAGATAAAGCCTTCACTGTAAGCCAGCGAACACTTCAGCTCTCACATGATTCAAGCCTCTAAACACAGAAAAGGTCGGCCCCTCTGGCTGATGTGTGGAACAGTATTTTCTCAGGGAAGAAGTAGATGTTTGTTTTACCACAGCTTCAGTATTTCAGTGAGAATAAAACATTGTAAAAGATACGTTCTTCATGGAAAGTGCATGTCAGTTTCTGTGACGCCAAGTTATATTTATATAAGCGCACATACAGTAAGCACACGTGGTGGAAAGTACCAAAGTACATTTACTGAAGCTCTGTAATTAACTTTATATTTCATAGGGAGACATTGTACTCCGATACAGTTACTGGCTACCAGATTACTTAATATGCAAAACATATGATCAGTCTGAAAGATGATTAGTAATGGACTTGTAGGTTAACTTAGGTAATTTTCAACTTGGACTCTGTTTTCCTGCATTTTTGTGTCGAAGTGACGAATCGCAACGGCAATTTTTGAAAAAGTGAACAGAGAAAGATCCTTTTGGTTTAACCAGAAACAGTCCTGAAGTTGTTATCGACAAACCAGACTCAACTTTAAAAAGGAAGTCATTTTCTCATCCTAAATGTGACGATGAGTTGTTTATTTATTGTGTTCTGTTTCTTTAATGCAACAGGTAGTCTACCTGGTGGGCAGAGTGATTGTCAAACCCTGTGACTGTGACTGAGACCCTCTCATCCCTCAACACATTATTTGCTACTTTCACACTTCCAGTATCCCACACTACACGCAGCATTCATGCAGACACATGCTTTCACCTACTGATAATCACATGCCATTGTTACTTTTGTTTGTTTTTTAGTTTGTTTCCTGCATTTAAAAATATTCTTTCTGTGTAAATAAATTATTCATTATTTTGCCCTCTAAACACATCTCCCTCTTCTTTGTCATGGCTTTGGAGCCAGGTCATGACATAAAAAAGACACAAAAGCCGTCTAGGTTCATCTTTCCACTGTTCCAACAATCACTAACAATCACTAACTTTAGTTTGGTGAAATAAATCTGTCATTCCCTCAGTTAGATGTGAAAACATGTCGGCTCTATACACACTAACATTACTGATAGTCTGGAGTCTGGTGGGTTTGGCTTTGCGATTTTGGGGCTGTTTCCTAGTTAAACAAAAATTATCTTTAACAAAATGGTCGCCCTCTGTAAGTATCCTTTCAGTTAGTTGTCAGACAGTTAACAATCTGAGTCTGCAAATACAAAAACAAACACTTTTACAGGACATAAATTTACAGTGCTCAGTTGCCCAAGGGATTATATTGCAGCCAGTTTCGCCACTGCTGGCTGCAGCAGTCTCGCTCAATACTGGATCATATCCAAAACTGTTCCCATCACTTAGACACAAAACATGGGGAAATACTTAGTTACTCTCCAGCTCCAACTTAATCAACTACACATTAAAATGCTGGTGATAAAACTGTAAACAGGGGCGTCCACTAGCTGCCCTAGCAAAGAGTTGCCCCACGTACAAAGGCTTTGTCCTTGTGGGGTTCAATTCCAACCCATGGCCCTTTGCTACATGTCGTCCCCCCGCTCTTTCACCCTGGATCTGTCCTGTCTTATAAAGGCAAGAACACCAAAAACATAATCTTGAAAAAAAAACAAAAAAAACTTTCAAATAAAGTGCGGCCATTTTGTATAAAGGGTACTTTTTCTTTTGACACTTAAGTCTTTGAACAGAAAATCTCACACTGCTCTTGCTCAGCTTCACAATGTATTGGTAACACTAACATTTCGGAACATTGATCTTAAATAGAAATTGCTCCACCCATTTCACAGGTGTGCACAGGTGTGGGTGTGTTTTTTTCAATAACTGACAACAGCCTGTGCCTCATATGTCACATATCCCACAAATGAAAGAACAAGGGAACACAAAAAACATAGAGAAAAACCTGGAAACCTCAGACTCCTTACACGATAAAGGCTATTTACAAGATTATTTACAAAATAACTTGATCGTATGAATGAACGCATCGGCCTTGCAGCTTAAATAAATCATTTACAATGTTCAACACTGTGTACTCTTATGCCCTTGATTATAAATTGGTCTTTTGAGATCCCCAAGTCCATTATAGCCTGGCATGCCATGCCTTTGAGAGACAGAGTTGCAGATTAAATATCCAGCATACTTCTCTTCTGGTTTTTACGCTTTAAATACATTCATACTAACACTTTTGTACATTAACTTCAGTGATGAAGGTTCGGTTTTGAATGCAGGACTACAGTAACAGAGTAAACGTGCACCGTGTTATTGACACTTTAACTCCAGTGAAGGATCTGAGTATTCTTCCACCACGGCATGAAATCCTGAACACACTGACTTCTTCTCTACTAAGAATCTTACATGAGGCATCCAGCCCTCTAGGTCTCTTTCATTCCCTCTTATTGAAGCACTTCAGGCTCTTGCTCTCTCCTCATTTCTGTCCCACTCTCTTCCTCTTTTATTCACAAAATAATTGCGTGCAGTTCAGCCGAGGCTTTTTCTCTGAGCTGAAGAGGGGAAAAGGGAAAGGGACAGCAGTGCAAGACAAGCAGAGGGAGCACTGCCTCCACTCAGCATGCTCAGCCCACACAGAGAAACAAGCAGCATTGCCTATTTAGGAGTAGAGCGCCGTGCTGGTGAGAGCGCCGTTTCATGTGTTTCATCAACTCGGTCATCTACACTCAGACACACCCTCTCCCTCTGTCTCTCTGCTCCATTTGCGAGAATAAAAGACGTGATGAAACTGTCCTCTCAACAAAACCATTTCTCTGCCTGAATAAACTGCAGGCGCCAAGCTCCCCGTCTCCTTAGTGTGGCAAATGTCCTGCTGCTGGTGTGATAAAGAGGAGACCTCACAGGCACTGACATACAACAGCTTCATAGAAGACTGGTATAAATTATACACCATATACCAGGCTTTATGAATGAATAATCTATAACTGCGCTGCTGGATTTTCACACTGTCTTTGTGTTGATTTTACATCAAATATTAAAAATAAAAAGACTTTAAAGATACATATGATAATCTTAAAAGTGATTTATGCTGCAACCACCCAAAAAAAGCCCTAAAGACAGAGCAGTCTCTTCAACTTGAAAGTGGGTTAATTTATTACCCTGTGAAGTACAAAGTTTTTATTGCTTTTGAAAGATGGTGAAATCATACTGCAGCCACAGGGAGGTCCAGTGTGCCAGAGAGAGGACCGTAATCTCCAGGTCTCTTTAATGACATCATGCATTTGGTTTGGCAGCTGCCCAAACCAGGAGGGAGGATACAGTAAGCTGATGTATGTTTTAACAGTTTCAAGCCACACATGGCTCCTCTGGGCTCTGCTGTTCATTACCCAGATGCCAGCTGTATAATAATAACATCACAACACACCATCTGATGTACAAGCTAAACAGCTAACGCTCTGATGCAGAACTCCTGCAGCTATTAGTGAGTGCTTGTACTGGAATGCATTACATTGTATGGGCTATATACATTCATTAGAGCGTGTATGAGGGAGGGGTTGTCAAAATATTAGGTACAGTTAACATTATAGCACAGTTCAACACAATGATTCACTAATGATGTCCCCGAAGATGACCTCAGAGTTACATCAACACCTTTTAAAGGTTTTATTGGTGGATATATTTATTGCAAAGCCACTGCACTGGGTTACATCACATACTGTAGTATGATAAGATGTCTCCTGTAGTTATATACACTTATATACAGTATATACTTGACAGTCATTTTGTTTTTGCGCTCTTGGGTCATATTGAGTGATGGAAGAAGTATTCAGATCCTTCACTTAAGCAGAAATACCACACTATGAAAATACTTAATCACAAGCGTAAGTCAAACTTTCAAAACTTATATTAATATATCTATATTGTAAGATCATAATTATTTATGCATTAACATGTAAATATCACATTAATGATGTAGCTTCGTGGGTTAGACGCTAATTTGAGCTGTTTTATATACTTTTGTGTGGTTTTAGTTGTAACGGTGGTTTATATTTTATAAAGTAATCATAGTTTTGTTTGTAAAATCTTAACATGAAAGTGTCTAACAATTTAAAATTAAAGTTAAAAGAGAAGAAAGTACAATGGCATGTCGTGAAGTAGAAGTATAAAGTAGGATCAAAATTGTATACTCAAGTAAGTACCTCAAAATTGCACTCAAGTGCAGTAGTTGAGTAAATGTACTTCCCACTAACAACATTGTTTATTCCTGGAAATAAAAAGCTCAAAAGTTTACTTGCTTATAAAATATGAACTTTAACACATAGGGTGGAAATATGGAGATGCGGTGCCAAATAAAGCGCATCACCTGTTGCGCAGCGCAACACCACCGTGCCCAAAACGGTCAAGTGGTGTAGAAGAAATTTGCCCACATTTTAGTATTTGTTCAGTCAGCACCGCGTGTGTGTCTCTGAGGATGAACCTGACAGAAAACTCCACACGATAAGATAAAAGCAGCAATTACGCATTTAACATAACTGTGCGTAAATAGACCAAACAACCGTGTTAAGATAAACCTGCTCTGTCTACCTGTTTAATGACACCTGAGGTGAGCTGAGCAGCTGCCTGATAGGTAATCTGAGTGAAACACAGCTGTGGTTTTTGGACTCACCTCTGCAAAGCGAACAGATGAGCGTCTTTCACTCTCACCAGCAGCAGTGTGTGTGTATGTGTGTGTGTCCGGTGGGTTTAGCCGAGAGGTAAAATCTGCGGAGGCAGCGCAGCTTTAAAGACAGAGGGAGCAGAGAAAAAAACACACTCAGGACATGAGCCAAACCTCTGTGAGCTCTCATAAACAATGACCTCAACCAGGAATTTACAAGCTCTCTTAGTAAAGTTCTCATTGACCCGGCACTCAAACGGAATTGTGAGGAAAATTACTTTTTTTTGCATCAACGAGCACAAACGCTTAACAATCACGTCTCAGTGTCGGAGGCTGAGCAGGGATCTCCATTTATGATATTTATCATCCACATTATGATATTTCTGCTATTCATAAAGATGGACTGACTTGTTGAGTTGACAAACTTTTGTCCTTCTTCTGTATTGGCCTCACTCGTCTCCTTGTAGGGTAATGAAAAGAGGAATTACATCAAGATGACTCATTCTTTACCCCAAAGTAAATACATGCAGTCTGTAAACGTAACTCTCAAAGTTAATCCACTTACAATTACAAATGGATGATGAAAAGCCCGTAAGGTGTTCCTCTTATATAGCGCAGATGCCAGCTTTTGTATCAACTGTGTCTCAGAGACTAAACAGCCATTTGAGCTATATCCAAAGTGTAACCATGCACAGAGATAAACATCTAACTCCAAGGTGAGAGTGAGGATGCATTTGTTTATATCAGCAGAGTCACCAGAAGAAAATGATGGCATTGTTTATTTCTGCAAACCACGAACATGTTACATTTGCACGTAAAATGTTTCATACATATCATACCAATGTTTCTGAAGTGATGTAGTGAATGAGCTGACTTTGTCATCTGGAGGTTGAGGAGATGGTGGATGGTGTGTCATATAGGCAAGACACCTGCCAAGCTGCAGACAGATCACAGTTGGAGACCAACGGACAATAAAACGGGTTGTTTTCTAATAAGTCACTGCTGTTTTTCCAGCAGATTTTCAGAACCCTAATGTGCATGTTTTTTAGGGACCCACCACTGTGTTCCCTGCAGCTTTCTCAGACCCAAAACGTGGGTGTATTTTAGGGTCCTGTGGCTGTTTCCTGCAGCTGTTTGTTTTTTTAGCGACCCAGTGCTGTTTTTCCAATGGCTTTTAAGTCCCCAAACACAGGAGTTTTTTAGGGACACATTGCTGTGTTTCCTGCAGCTTTCTAGCTTCTAAGTTCAAGACCAATGGACAACAAAAACAGTTGTTTTTTAGCGAGTCACTGCTGTTTTTCCAGCGGATTTTCAGCTCCCAAATGTGGGTGTTTTTTAGGGACCCATCGCTGTTTTTCCTGCAGCTTTCTAGCATCTTAGTTCAAGACCAGTGGACAACAAAATCTGGAGTTTTTCAGCGAGTCACTGCTGTTTTCCCAGCAGATTTTCAGCACCCAAATGTGGGTGTTTTTGGGACCCTTCACTGTGTTTCCTGCGGCTTTCTCAGACCCCAATCATAGGAGTTTTTTAGGGACCCGTCACTGTGTGCACTGCAGCTTTCTAGCTTTAGTTCAAGACAAACGGACAACAAAAACGGTTGTTTTTTAGCGAGTCACTGCTGTTTTTCCAGCGGCTTTTCAGCACCCAAATGTGGGTCTTTTTTAGGGACCCCTCACTGTGTTTCCTGCGGCTTTCTCAGACCCAAAATGCCTTCAAACATAAGTGTTTTTTCGGGACCTGTCACTGTGTTTTCTTCGGTTTGTTCATCTCCTTCTCCTCTTCAGCATTTTAGCAACCCACTGTTTTTCCAGCAGGGAAGACCACAAAAAGTGATTGTTCTTCATTGAGATATTGCTGCGTTTCATCCCATACATGAAAAGCAATCTTTTTTTTTATCGAGACATCACTGTATTTCCAGTGGGGATTGTGCCAAGCCAAAACATAAACTTTACCAAACCATAACCAAGTGTTTTTTTGTGCCTGACCAAACTTTCAGTAAAGCATTGTTGAAATATAGTTTCACATGTTCACTACATAATAACAGCCAGATGTAACATATCTGTGATTTGCAGAAACATACAATGGCAATTGGATTGTTTGTGCAGTCAGGATGAAGATATAACAGGAGGGGTTTTAAGGTCATGTCTCTGTGTTTAAAGGTGATCAGGCCAAAATTATGGCTTCTTATGAACCACTTGCTGTAATAATAAATGCGTGTCCTTCTACTAAAGGACATTACTGTACATGACTGTAAAGACAAAAATGCTCTGTTGGTACAATCAACAAACATCATCAGGACTGACGTTACCTTAGATCAACGTTGATGAGAGCCACATGTTTGGTCTGAGGGTTCTTCTGTCATGAACATCTGGCTGGAGATAAATTACTGTGCACACTTGCAAGAGTAAAGGCAGGTTATCATTTTATAAAAGGAACATTTCACTAAAAACAACAAAAAAACAACAATCCAGGAATTACTTTAAATGCAACAGATAAAATACCTACGTTATATTGGTCATTCTACAACAACAGTCCAATTCTGCTTAAGACTAGAACTTTCTGACTTCATCTAACCATTATACAATTTATAATGTGTTTAAAAAAAACCCAGCAAATGTCAGAACTTGGTGGAATTATCATTAAAGTGATTCTTCTGTAAACAACATCATGTGGAAATCAGTTCTCTTGAGAGTCAGATCATATCTGCTCAAGCCAAAGCTAAGTGGCCCTTTAAAACTATGATTTCCTCTCTGGACTGTAGCTCCACTATACAGACATTCTTGAGCAGACTGGAGGGAGTTGTGCCCATATTAGGAACATGTTACCTGATATCTGGCACAAATCGTGCCTGGGAGAATAAAATGCCATCACTCTTGGCTGTGCAGGGTGCGGCTTTCATACGCACACCATTCCACCTCTTTGTATTGGTGGATAAATATTTTTTGGTGGGTTAAAAGGTTATTGTTGGGATTTTTGTGCATTTAATCACTGATAACAAAAAAAGTGACAGAAGGTTAATTTGTGATTTGTACGCTTGGTGAGTGTTTGATCAAATTGCGAGAATAATATGTAATTATCAGGTATTTCACGTGATGCCTGACATGAATTTATTTAAGAAATGCAGCGTGAGAAGGATCATTGAGCTCTAACATCACACACTACAGAAGGTTTGACACACCCAGGGTCAAAACAGAAAGCCCCTCCCCAGAGTTTACCTACAACAAGGAATAATCCATGCACACTTATTATTATTCACAGGCCACGACTGGAAGACAAATGACTCAAGCTGCAGAATTCCTGACCTTTTAAGCTTGTGACCTCTTAAAAAATAACAGTGTTTATCTGTGAATCATTGCAACCAGTTTGTTTCCATTGAACTTTTAGAGGCCTGAGGAGATAAAACTGTCAAGTGTTACATAAGAAAAACAAGAGAAAAGTCTGGGAAATAAACTTTTTTTTTTTTCGTATACTGTGTACTTCTTGCTCATCATCTCACAAGATTTCATGACCCTTCAGTGAGGCCTGTACCCCTCATGTTAGAGACCACTGCACCCGAAATCTTTGAGGTTAACTCTGCTTTTGACCAAGACCAGCTGTTCCCAGTCTCAAGTTGACTTTATCCCACTGGAATATTTGAAAATCTTTAAAGGTCCAGTTCACTCCAAAATCCAAGCTACATATTTTCCCTCTTACCCGTAGTGCTCTTTATTAATCTAAGTTGTTTTGTGTGAGTTGCAGAGTGTTGTGGATATTGGTCGTAGAGATGTCTGCCTTCTCTCCAACATAATGCAACTAGATGTCACTCAGCTTGTGGTGCTCAAAGCGCCAAAAAATGTATTTATAAAACTCAACAGCAATGTCTCTTCCCAGAAATCATGACCCAAATACTCAAGATAACCCACAGACCTTGCTATAAGCAGTTTCATGTAGGAACTATTTTCTTTCTACCGAACTAAACCCTCAACTGTGTCACCATGCAGGAAGTATGCATCTTCTGACAGTGTAAGGCGTGAACACTAAAGGCATACTATGCAGGATTAGTTCTGTACGACATCTATTGCAAGTCTGTCCGACCACGAAGAGGCATCCCTTCACAGTTGCTCCTCCTGAGGTTTCTACCATTTTATTTTTATGTGTTAAAGGTTTTTTGGGGGGAGTTTTTCCTTATCCGCTGTGAGGGTCCAAAGGACAGAGGGATGTTGTATGCTGTAAAGCCCTCTGAGGCAAATTGTGACATGTGATATTGGGCTTTTTAAATAAAATTGAATTTAATGAATTTGTTGCTTACTGGTTGTAAACACAACATTCAAACTTCTCCTACTCAGCTCAACAACACCGACAGAGCAGAGGTGGTCAAGCATGCTGGAGTGAATGAAGAGGGAGCGGCATTAACGAGAACAAAGCAGCAAATTTGAGAAGCACTATTTCCTTAGCCTTCTTACGTTCTAAAACACAAATAAACACACTCACACCTCCACACAAAGCTGCAGGAAGGTGCTGCATTGCCAGATTTTGTGTAGAATCAAGCCAAAGTTGGGGCGTCTGTGGCTTAGTGGATAGAGCAGGCGCCCCATGCACAGAGGCACTGCCTCGCTGCAGCGGCCAACCTGCTGCCCCTTACTGCGCGCCATCACCCCACTCTCTCTCTCCCCATTTCACACTGTCCTGTCCATTATAGGCGAAAGCCCCAAACAATAATCTTTACAAGAAAAAAAAAAGGTTCAGGTGTCTGTTTGGCTTCTCTGCTCGGTGCTAGTGTGTAGCTCAGCCTTACACAGCTCGCATCCAGAGAGCAGAGCAGAGGAGAGAGACAGAGACAGCGATGTAACCTCATTACTACATTTCTATAGAGTCCCAACCTCTGAATGTTATTGGCTGGGAGCTTCACACCACTACCTAAAGTTTGACACCTCAAAACAAAATAGGAAGAAAATAAGACAATAAAGGCACAAGGCAGATTCTCTGCAGATACTCACACCACCACACGCTGTGGGGTCATAAGTGATCACTGAGTGGGATTACTTTCGTTTGAGTCGATATATTGTGTTTAAGAGAAAAACCTGCATAGTAAACCTTTAATGGCTTCCTGGCTAGCTGTAATGAGTAGATGCACGCTTCCTTCTGCGTAGCAATACAGTTGTTGGGTGTAGTTTGGTAGAGAGAAAATAGTTCTGGCATAAAACTGCTCACAACAAGGTCTGTGGATTATCTTGAGTAACCAGGTCATGATTTCTGGAAAGAGACATTACTGTTGAGCTTTTCAAATGTATTTTTTTTAGCGGGGAAAGAGACGACTGGTTGCTCTGTGTATACAAACGTAGACCAAAATCTTGTGTCAGGTGCTCGTGGGGAACAGGCTGAGTGCCATCCAGCTCCATTGTACTGGAAAGAAGGCAGACACCTCTACGACCAGTATCTCTGACACCCATTAACTCACACCAAAACAATCTAGAATGATAAACAACCCGACAGGTAAGAGGAAAAATGTGGGGTGGAAAATCAGGGGTGAACTGTCCCTTTAAAGCTTGTCGGCTTGGGCTACCTGCCACATTTCAAAGCAGCGAAGATTATAAACCACTTCCTAGCATAATGTGAAAATCCGGGATTTATGCAACTCGAATGAAATCACTTCTGGCACTAATCTTCTTTCATATTTCTTGTGAGATGGGATAATCTCTGGAGCTCGGCAGCTGCATTCTTACACGACCCAAACGCCCAATAAAGGGGGAAACGGGGTAAATGAGGACGCCATTAGAGCGAGGGCTTTAATCAAAAGCACAGGCTTCTGTTTATTGACCGTTGCACGCACATGAACAGGTGAGAGTATATTTACACAGATGTAAACAGTCGGTACCTGCAACACAGAAGAAGAGGCGGAGAGAACATAACGTCTCCACGTCTCTCTCGTACACACACACACACACACACACACACACACACACACACACGTACACACACTCACACACAGAGAGAATTTGCAGTTTAAAGATAGAGTGGACTGTCTGGAAACACAAAGCACAGCAGGCCTCTTTGGTCAGCTACTTCAGACAGGATTTCCAATGATCAAAGCCTATCACAAGTCACCATTCAGAGAACAGAGAGAGAACACACGCTGGCAGAGCAGTAGGCAAACACCAAAACCTATATCAGCTTTTTGCAGATTTCACATTATTTAATGTGTCAGTTGAAGAACAGTGGCACACAATTCTGCTTGTATATATTTTTCTTTTTTTTTTTTCTTTGTTCCTCCACCGTCAGCGGAAGATGAATGATTCATGCTCTGTCATGGCAGCAGCATTCAAACATACACGCAAAGTACCTGAATGGTGAAGTGATGAGATGAAACAGCAGTATGAAAAGACTTCTAACCATCTCGGCTGCCACTGTGATGTGGAATTAACTCTTTACAAAGAAACATCAACGTAACTCTTACTGAACATTCATTCGAGATTCATTACACCGACATGAATCTGCTCTTTTTTTTCCACGTCCTTCCAAAAAACATAAAGGTAAATAATATAAAAGCAGCTGTTAGATAAAACATCAGAGCAAAACAATAAAACATTTGTAATGGAGGAGTGCAAATTATTCAGCTTTTTTTTTTTTTTGTTACTTCATCTTTTCCCTTCCACAAAATAAAATGCAATAACAGCACAAATGAAAAGTACAAAATGACAGAAAGAATCATAACCTGGAAAATGTGGTGTCAAGAGGCATGCCTGATTAAAAAAAAATGTGCACACTTTGAATTAGAAGTTCCTGCACAGCAGAAGATAACTGCAGTAAGGAAAAGCGATATCTGAAAGCCTGCTCTTCCTTCTACCTCTGTATCACCACAGAAACACACACACAAACAGGCCTTTAAAGGAACATTCCACCCAAAGAAATGACCACAAATCACTCGGTGATGCCGTGTTACTTTAAATTTGTGCGGAGAACTCTGTTTTTCTTGCATGTCTCCACAGAAAATGGCAAACATACTGATTTATTGGGGACCACGTTTAACAACACAACAAAAACATCCACTTACAAACTCCAACACAACTCCTGCAATATCATCAAAGTCTAATTTATCCAGTCATATGCTCAGTACTTATCAAACACATGCATTTTTGCTAAAGAAAACTACTAAAATACTAAGGCAGTGGTTTCCAACTGGTTTAGTTTTCTCCTTAGTCATTACTTCAAGATACACACAGTTTAACACATCCATGTCGTTGAGCTAGTTTGCTGTGTCTGTCAAGTAGCTGTCCGTTAGTCACTCACTCTACAGCAGGAAACAGCACTTAAAAATGCAGCTCTGTGCTGGAAATTTACTGTACCTTAAAAATAAAGAATGTTTTTTACAAACTAGACACGTTTGCAAGTCACATGCTGTCCATTCAGAATGGACCCGCAACCCACTTTTGGACCAGGACCCACCAGTTGGGAACCACTGCACTGTAAGGTTTATAAGCAAAATTGCATGTATTTGGGAAGAACTGAGCATACATTTGGATAAATGAGACTTGGATTATACATCAGTTTACAATCTCTCTCTAACTCATGCAGTACAATCCAAGTCTCATTTACCCAACTGTATGCTCAGTACTCCCCTTAACAGACGGCCCTTTCCAACGGTGAACTAAACTAAAAATTAAACTTACCAATGCTCTCTTCAAAGCCAGACTCCATTAACAAAAACTGTAATTCTTACCTTGCTGAATACTAGTTGCTGCTAGTCAACCACTGCCCCGATCAGTGGTTTGTTTTTGATTTGGTGTAATTTTGGTGTTTTAAAAGGTTAGTTTAGATTCACCAAAGTCACACAATAACACAAACAAACTAGCTGATTAAGGCAGCGACAGACCAGGAGCTCCTGTGTACAGCGAGGTAAAATTACTGCTTTCATCAATGGAGTCTGGCTTTGAAGAGAGCATAGAGAAGTGTCAGTTCAGTTTTTAATAGTGAGGATTTAGTGAAAATGCATGTGATTGGGAAGCACTGAGCATAAGACTGGATAAATGAGACTTGGATTATACTGCACAAGTTGCATGAGAGTTTGTAAATGGATGTCTTGATATAGTTTCGCTGTTAGACGTGATCCCCAGCCAATCAATAAATTTGTAAATTTTCTTCACAAATTCACGGTCACACAGCATGACTCACACAAAGGGTCTTTATGTGGGTGAAATATTCCTTCCTCCACATCTCTCTTTTATAATCTATTTCTTTCACTCTCTTCTGTAACCCGATCATCATCCTCTTGCATCCACTTAGCATGGACCCAATTTTTTTTTTTCGAGCTCACCAAGAGGACGAACTACAAAAACCGTTGTGTTCAACTGAGTCACCATGTTCGGAGTGTTGCTTGGCTTCGGCCCACATCAACACAGTGTTGCCACGGTGACGCCCTATCAACACTTCCTGTTAGACCTGCATTAACAACACGGCACAGAAGGAGCTCACGAAGCTCTTCCGTTCTTCTTGTGCACCCAGACTGACACGAGTGAAATGTAACACTCATCGCCGGGTGCTCTTTTAATAGTATTCAATGACCTAATGAATCTTAATGCTGTTATATACAGAAATAATGCTCCTGTTTAACTGTCAGACTATCGACCCTCAAGGACACTATTGTGTACAGCCGAGAAAAACGTCCAGCATGTCAACAACTTTTGTTCTATTCAGGAAGTTCTCATAATGATGAACTGCCACAGTACCAGCGTAAATATCTCTTTGTATCATGGATGGATTGATTAGAATAATCATCATGCAGCTGCTCCCGTCTTGTTCACTGATTTTAATGACCTCTGTGTAAAATCTAGGGCTACAACAATCAGTCGATTGATCCTTTAGTCAATCCACAAACAAATATTTTGATAACTGATTGTTTAAGTAATGTTTTTATCACATTCACCGCGTCCAGCTCAAATTAAGTTTCTCTCAAGCGACTATCTTTGTGACACTTAAATATGTCAACTTAAGCTTGGGAAAATTATGCATTTTACACTTTATAGATCATATAATTCATCAATTACACAAAAAATAGACAGCATATTAGTTGATAATACAATAACAACTGGTTGCAGCCCTGATGGAACCATATAGAGAAAATCAACTATCTGATTTGTCGAAATTATACTCACAAAATGTGTGCTTACCAATAATATGGTACTAAGTTCCTTTAGTGTCAAATTCATGTGTCTATATGCGTTTTTCAGGTTCATTCAATGAGAAAATTTTGTTCAAAGTCTCGTCGTTAATGCACGATTTGTAATAGAAAATGTTTGCACAAAGCTCTATGTGTATGACAAATGTGACTCAGTTTAAAGTCCTTAAGCTCTCTTGCAAAAATAATACAAAACACTTTAAGGTCGTCTGCATTCGGTTTTCACAAAATGTCAAAATGCAGGACAGAAATGGCACTAATCTTCCTCCGTCAAAACTGGTTTGGATCTCGTTTTTGGAACAACAGCCCTTTCGTTCTGCTGTGAGCGACATCAGCTTCTAAAATAAGGTGTAAAGTCCCTCTCTATGTCACAGTCAAAGGTCATTGGGAGAGATCCGCAACTTTCACTGCCAGGTTGCACTGCATCAGTGGCATCACATCGTTACACACTATTTACAGGCGAATAGCACAGACTGACAGCCCAAACACCCACTGAGTATATTGCTACCTTATGGACAGAGGTGTCTGTTTAGTTTTTTGTGTTTTTTTCTTTTTTACAAAGGAAAACTACAACTGCGTGACTGCCCATCCTGAAACTGGCTCTGCGTCCGAGAGCTGGTCCAGCATAGGTCGCCAGGTTTAAAACTACAATTCCCAGGCACTTGATTGTAACAAAATGTACAGTAAAGTTGTCCACTGGGTCAGCATGCCTCTGATGCGCAGAGAGAAGGCAGCAACATTCAAGGTCAGACCCAAACAACGAAAGCCCTCGACCTCCCATACGAAGAAAACAACAAGCATCCTCAGCATGCATATCAAAGTTATAGTACTCTTGTGATATACTGTACATCGACAAATTAGCTAGTGGTTTGTACTTGCATTTACACACTAACACATGCTGCTAGACCTCTGTGCAATGCTACAGTAAGGTGACTGACACACAGCTTTAAGCCAAACTAAGAGAAACTGACTTTTGATTGAATACCGAAAAAAAAACTTGCAAATAAATAAGACTATATTACAATTATGGCAGATGCCAGAGAGGTGTGGAAACGAGCAGAGTGAGAATGAGGTAGAGACAGTGATTTGCCACTAGAGGACGTGAGAAAATATAACTGTGAAGAGATGTGTTGGAAAAAAAGCAAGAGGAATGAAGTGGAGGAGTGAAGGAAGGAGTGTCAGGTACTGGTCTTTTGCTCGATGGCTCGGGTCAGTGTGAGTCGGACGGTATGTCTGGGTCTGCGTTGAGAGACTATCTTCACATCCGCAAGCGCTGCGGGGGGTCTGTAAAGGGCGGCTCAGAGTCATCCATGGGCAGCACCAGGCGCGTGCCCCTCATCACCAGCTCGTGATCTCCATATGTTAACTCTCTGTCCAAGTCATCAGAGGTGGCGCCTCCAGCAAAGGCTGGGCCGCCGCTCATGTGGGAACCTGAGGCGTCTGTGCTGACTGTGATGTCGCCGTAGGTGAGGTTGATATCGCCATCTGTCAGGATGAGGTCGGAGTCGTCATCCTTCAGCTGGCACTCATTCTGGTGAGAGGGAAGAGGAATGATGTCAGATACTCGCACAGGGCAGAATAAAGCGCAAGATGTGACTTTAAAGGAATACTTCATCATTTACTGGCGAACGAAGAATCCATAAATGGAGACAATTCTTGTTAAAATCTATAGGGGTCCGCATCAGTTTAAAATCTCTCGCACAACTTGTACAGTATAATCCAAGTCTCATTTATCCAACTGTATGCTCAGCCCTTCCTAAACAGACGGCCCTTTCCAACAGTGAACCGAACTAAAATGAAACTTACCTATGCTCTTTTTAAAGCCAGACTCCATTGACAAAAACAGTCATTTTACCTCACTGAACACAGGAGCTGCTGGTCTACCACTGCCTCCATTAAGGGTTAGTTTCTGATATTGTGTGACTTTGGTGTTTTAACAGGTTAGTTTGGATTCACCTTAGTCACTCAATAACACAAACAAACTAACTGATCGAGGCAGTGGTAGACCAGCAACTCCTGTGTTCAGTGAGGTAAAATCGCTGTTTTTTTTCACTGGAGTCTGGTTATGGAGAAAACATTGATAAGCGTCAGTGTCAGTTTAGTTTTAAATAGTAAGGTTTTAGTTCAAATAAATGGGTTTGAGAAATACTGAGCAAACAACTGGATAAATGAGACTTGGATTATACTGCACGAGTTGTGTGAGAGTTTGTAAACAGATGTTTGGACATAGTCTTGCACGGATCCCTTTTACTCAAATTCATCAAGAATCTTCTCAGTTTTTGGATTCTACTGGAGGCATGCAAGAAAAACAAAGTTTTCTTTACAAATTCAACATAGCACAGGGTGAGTAAGTGACATAAAATGATAAATTGGGGGTGAAGTATTCCTTTAACAATCTATGACCACAGAATAAAACTAACTTTTTTTTACAGATAACAGATTGAAATTATGGTTTCTTCATCTGCCCGGTGAATCAAAACCTTAAGTTTCAAACTCAACCTCTCTGCCTCATGATTCATCACAATAACTTTTTTTTTTCATCCACTGACACAGAATGAAAACCTCACAAACACAGAAAGCCAAAAATAGCTTCTTGTATCATCCACCAGTGTCTGACCTCATAGGCCTGCGGGCTGGTGAGGAAGCGGGCGAGGGGGCCGCAACAGGGAGGCAGCGTGGCTGTGAGAGGGGGGCCACTGTGAGTCAGGATGGGCTTCAGGTAGCTGGAGAGGGGGCTCGAGTCAAGGACATATTACACAGAAAACAAGCACTATGGGTGGTAAGACACGACAAACAGGACCAGAGATTCTTGTAAAGTGTGATTAATGAATGCTAACTACATGTATTAAAATAGGGTGAAAGGGCAAAGTCATTAAAACTTAAGTTATTTATTTAAAATACATTAATGACCTTTATACTACACAGCTAATAAAAGAGATCATTTATCTTCAAGCCTGTACATGGTACTCCCTCTGCTGTCTGACACTGGGAACTACAGGGGTTATCAATAAATGGGCACATCTGATGCAGCTAGTGATCCTTGTCATCCTTTATCCAGCCTACAAATGTTCTGCAACTTTTGCACTGTATTAATTCAGTTCTTGTTCTCTTGTTGCAGTATTTTATGACTGATCTCTACTGTTAAATGTTATATTTTGTTGCGTACTTTTATTTATTTTTCCTTAAGTATCTGTAGAAGAGTTGGTCATCTACTGTATGTGTCTCCCTCTCATAGTAGTTACAACACCATTTTTTAAAACAGGCAAATTAAAAATAAGTAGTTGTTTCCTGGTCTTTATGGCAGTGATAAAACTAGTCATGTGTTATCAAAGGATACTTGTGGTCAAAGTTGTACCAAATCCTGAAAAGCCAGGCACTTTCCTGTTTGGTGCTTCTTCTCTCGGAGCCTTCAGCGACACTCATCTGTACAAACACAGAATATGTGGTTTCAGTGTTTTCTTACAGTCACATACAGTCGCAGTAACTAGTTCACAGGAGTAACACTTACTGAGTTATCTTGATCCGAGTCCACGCCCACTCTGTTGGAGGAAAACAAACACATGTAAATCAGCTGCAGTCATAAACTACCAGAGCAGAGCAGTGTTGTGAAGCGTGTTTCCCCCGTTTAGCAAGTTCCTGGTCAGGTCAGGTTACTTTATCTCTACCTGAAGGGAGTTTTGCAGTAGACGAGGTTTTTAGATATTTTACCAGCAACACAGACAAGAGACAGACATGACAAAAGTCCTCAAGACTCCAATACACAACACTACATGAGAATCAAGCCGGCTTGGAGCCTGACGCCCCCCCTCCCTACAATGGTCAGCAAGGATGCAGTTGTTTTATTCTTAAGATTATCTTGCCACATTTTCCTGTGGTGTGCGGTATGTTGAGTGTTTTAACATCCCCCCCATCTGCTACACATCTACATTTACAGTACAATATCCTGTTTAGAAAGGGGAACCCCAAGGATCGCTGGCAGTCCCACAGGTCTTGGAGGTTTTGTATGCAATATCAGACAGGATTCAACTCAGAATTTACCATAACTGTAACATTTGAAGATATATAGTTCATCCCGGTGGTCCGACCTATCTGACAGTCTTACTTATTTCACGTACTGTGTTGCTCTGCTAGCAATAAACCAAATGTACCAACACGGAAGCTAAGCAATGCAACTTACTTACTGCTGTGGAAGGGGACAGCAAAACATATCTTAGCCACCTAAAACGACCCATCTAAAAAAATCAATACCAGTTTAAGTGTACGCTATATCTGGAATATTTCCACTACTTTACCTTGCACACTAAACCATCAAGACAGTGGTCAACCAGTAACTCCCATGTTCTGTGAGGTAAAATTACTTTTTGTCAAGGGAGTCTGGTCGCTTTGAGACAAATGCTTCTTTTCCCTGCCACAGAGGGCTGTCTGACGGCAAAGTAAAGGCCCTTAAAGGGATAGTGCACCCAAAAATGAAAATTCAGCCATTATCTACTCACCCATATGCCGATGGAGGCTCAGGTGAAGTTTTAGAGTCCTCACAACACTTGCAGAGATCCAAGGGGAGAGGGGGTAGCAACACAACTCCACCTAATGAAGGCTTATGGCGCCTCAGATTCAAACGTCCAAAAACACGTAATTTAAACCACAAAATATCTCCATACTGCTCATCCGTAGAGTTCAAATGACGTTTTTCTAAACAACTTTTTCTGTCGGGGCTTCAGGACACTTGGATCACTACGGACGAGCAGTATGGAGATATTTTGTGGTTTCAATTATGTATTTTTGGACATTTGAATCTGGGGCGCCGTAAGCCTCCATTAGGTGGAGTTGTGTTGCTACCCCCTCTCCCCTTGAAGTGTGAGGACTCTAAAACTTCACCTGAGCCTCCATCGGCATGAGGGTGAGTAGATAATGGCTGAATTTTCATTTTTGGGTGCACTATCCCTTTAAAATACTCAAAACATAACATACACATAAACTGATATTGATTTTTTTGGGTGGGCCTTTTTAAGGTGGCTAAAATTTAACCAATTGAGGCAGCATGTTTGCTCAACACCAGTTCATTATTGGTACATGATGTGGGGATTTTCTACCCAGTGATTGGGTCTGTAGAATCTGTTAGTGTGTGGTGTGCTGTTCCGTTGCTCTCCACATACTACAGAAACAAAACTTAAATTAATCATTATATGTCATTATGTGTGGGTTCTCGCACATTTTCAACATGTTAAGATTTGAGACATCTTTTATCATGGGCCAGTCTTACAACACAATCCTGAGCAGCAGGGTGGCAGCAGTGGACGTACTGTCAAAAGCCTCAAGCATTCACCAGAGCAGAGACAAAGGTTATATTACATGATTCTTGGAGTTTTAATCTGACGAACCAGTTGAACATGTGGGCAATAAAGTCTGGACAAAAAGAAGCATTAGGAGAGTAAATTTCTCTGACATTATCTTAAATACCCTGATGTGTCAAACAGGCTTTCAGGAAGTGCGCTCAACTCTGAAGCCAATTTTACGCACTGGCCAAATCGTGTAGCTACAGTTTCTAGGTCCGTCACGATTCTGCTCAAAAAGACTTTTTCCCACAGACCTTCATTGGGAAAGAGACGTCTGTGAATTAGAGATACATACAAAGTCTAGAAGAGCCGCAGGATTAAATTATTTTATCCCTGTTCAAGTTAGCAGAGCTCTAAACCGGAAGTAGCCAGCTCGGCCTGTGGAAGGCTCTAGCGCTCTTTCTCTATGGATCAAATGATGTGGAAGATCCAGGTGGTTTTACACCCGAGAAGTTGAATTTTTTTGGCTTCATGCGCCACTGATCACCTTTCATACGAATGAATAGGGGCCCATTTTCAATGCTGTATCCAGTTCTATTAAAACATTCATGGTGCTAAACCCCTCCAGATTTCAATAAATGCTGACTTCAAATCAAGTTTGATGCAGGAATGGGTTTGACAGGTGTAGGTGAGGGGTACCGTATGCGCTGGCAGGACAGCATCTGGGTGGTGCCTCCTCCACAAATCCAAACAGTGAAGAAGACCACAAGCAGAGTGGTGCTAAACATCATCTGACGGGCGTATGTCGCCGTGTCCCTGATTGACAGGGCGAAGGTCATCGCACCTCGCAGTCCTAAGAGCACAGACACAGAGAATGTTTCACACAAACAAGTATGCAAGATCCTATATGAGACAAATCAGGTGATCTCTGTTTACAACCCTGTGTTAGTTAACTTTTAATCTGTTCACAGAGGGCTGCAAGAGACTAGAAAATGTTCCAGTGCATCTACACAATGCATTTTTACAGTAGTTACAAAATACAAGATAAATGTCTTCTTCCATCTGACCTGCAAACATCATCATGTGCTGGAAGTTGGATCTGATCTTGTTGCGTCGGCCCAGATTAAGAAGAAATGAGAGAGGGTAGATGTTCGCAGCTCTTCCCAGGAACACTGCCACCTGGGTGGGAACAAGGTTAAGGAGAGGACAACAAAACAGAGAGCCTGTGAATTCCCCCCACTCTGTGCCGAACTGATTTACTGCCCCTTTAAATCAATTACCGTTTGCTTCTTGGTGCTTATATTAGTTATAATACGTTCTTCTTCTACGATGACAGTAAAAATAACCACTGTTGTGATCAAGCAGAGGGTCATATGAGGCTTTGTGTGCACCAGTCCCCTTATGCAAAAGATACAAAAGCTCCGACGATGAACATGGGATTGAAGATGTGGCTCTGGAAGGTGAACAGGGTCAGACCCATGTAGGAGAAGATAAAGTTCTCTGCCAGGAAATTTAGCAGCTCAAACAGCTGCAACACAAAAACACACCAACAATTGACTCAGATAACAGCAATCAAGATACACTCACCGAGAAACACGGTTAAACAAAATTAACAACTAAATGCACTTGGCTTGCCCGGCCTTGACTGCAATCAAACTTCCAAAATTAAAATTTCAGTATGAATGAATGAAACAATGTTATTTGTTTCATTATACTGGAAAGGAAAACATGTTTTTAGTTTTGGATTCTCTTTTCATTAAAATGACCTTGTTGTCTCTTTTATTTAAATCTTATTTTCGTTTCACTCTTCATTAAAAATATTGATGTTTGGTCCTGTTACATTGTTAGAAGTGAAGAGGGGTACAAAGGGAAATCAATGCAGCAGGTGAATTACAGATTTACCGCATCAATTGTTTGACCAGTGAATGTAGCTGAATGTGTTGCTAAGCCACATCAAACAGTACATACACCAACATCCTGTGCTCTGCCAACACTCCCAGTACTACTGTACCATTGTACTGCTTGCAAACTGACACATTTAAAGTGTCTTCCTTAAAGCTGTTCGACAAGTTCACTGATAAACTCCATCTTTGCCCTTTTTTCTACAATAAAGGCACAAACATTAGACAAAAATCCAGGATGCACAGTGGTGTTGCTGTTGTCCAGGTCTGACCTGTTTGGTCCTGTCCTGGGACTCGGGGGACAGGTTGTTGAAGGTGTAGTGGGCCTGAGTGATTCCACAGAAAAGCACCGCGACCACACCTGTGACACACCAGGAGGGATGGAGATACAGAAACAAAACAGTTAGGAAATCAGTTAAAACTGATTATTAACACTAACATAACGTTAAATCATTCTGTGTTTGTTTCAAGAGATTTTGAATGTTCGTGTCGCTGCAGCACAGTCTCTCTGAGTTTTTCTTATACATTGGCAACAGATTAAATAGCAGTATAACAGGGATGGGTATTTTATGTAAGTTTAACATTCAAGTACTTGCTTTAAATTACTAGTGATTACTCAAAAAAAAAATCTGATGTAAGAATAGCGTCCAAAATTAACCCAAAATGAAGCAAATATGCAGGCAGAGGTTAGGGTTAGTTTACCTTTCTGCGATACACAGACTGTAGAGATTAACTATGATTTGAAAGTTCAACGTTATATATAGCTTACACTGCACAATTTTTATCATCTTGTTGAAATACTTCCAAACATCACTCATATGCCTGGTCATGATTCTGCCAGTAACTTTAGATCAAGTGATGTCTGACTAAAAACACCAAACGTTACCTGCGAAGATCAGTCATTTTTACTGTATGGATCTGTGCAGATATTCATATACACCAATCAGCCAAAACATTAAAACCACTGACAGGTGAAGCGAATAACATTGATCATTTAATTACAATGCAATGTTCTGCTGGGAAACCTTTGGTCCTGGCATTCATGTGGATGCCCCTTTACGCACTCTAACCATCTAAATGTTATAGACCAAGTACCCCCAGTCATTGCAACAGTACCCCTGATGACAGTAGCCCAACTGCAGAAACTGCTCAGGATTGGTCCAAGGAACATGATAAAGAGCTTTAGGCATCGATTTAGCTTTCAAATTCCCCAGATCCCAATCTGATCAAGCATCTGTGGGACAAGCCGGAACCCCAGAGGTCCTTTGTCCAGGCCTCAACAGGTCAGAGCCAAGTCCGATCTACGGTGGAGCCTCTGACCTGTCAAGGGCTGGACAAAGGACCTCAGGGGGTGTCCTGTGTTGTCTGGCACCAAAGTGTTGTCGACGGATCCTTTGAGTCCTGTGGGTTGTGACGTGAGGTACCAGCATGCCCAATGGATGTTCAATCGAACTGTGATCTGGGGAAATTTAGAGGCCAGGTTGATGCCTTGAGCTTAGTCACATCTGCTGAGCCATTCCTGAGCTCTTTTTGTGGTGTGGCATGGTGCATTGTCTTGCCTGGGGGGCGCACTTCCGACAGGGAGTGGCGTTGCCGTGAAGGGGG
This sequence comes from Epinephelus moara, assembly GCF_006386435.1. Lineage (NCBI taxonomy): Eukaryota > Metazoa > Chordata > Actinopteri > Perciformes > Serranidae > Epinephelus > Epinephelus moara. Next base: position 28,193,639 of record NC_065509.1, read on the forward strand.
GTATTGGTCTGTAATGGTGTTTGGGTGTGTGGAGCGTGTCAAGTGGCATACACATGAATGCCAGGACCCAAGGTTCCTCAAAAGAACATTGTACTATGACAAAATGATCAATGTTATTCACTTCACCAGCCAGTAGTTTAAATGTTTTGGCTGATCAGTGTTTACATCACTGTGTCCCATCCCAAAAATGTAGTAATAATATAGAGCAGTTTCATTTTATGTTTATTTCTATTATATATATGTTTTTCCCCAACAAAGCAACAAAAGGTAATTAATCTATACATTGAATGAATACTGACCTCCAAATCGAGTACTGTTTGAATGTGTGTATGTGGTGTAAGTATGTGTGTGTGTGTGTGTGTGTGTGTGTGTGTGTGTGTGTGTGTTACCTGGTGTGTGTGTGTGTGTGTGTGTGTGTGTGTGTGTGTGTTACCTGTGAAGCCACAGGCCTCAGCCAGCAGGAATGTGCTCCACGACATGAGGAAGAACAGAGCAGTCTCCAACAGCTGAAAATCTCTCAGCTTAGTGAACTTAGTCACGTACGGACGAGAAGTCAAGGAGTGTAACAAAAACACTCAGACTCTACCAAATGAATTCATAACATGTGAAAAAAAAGTGAATCTGAAAAAATCTGACATTTTGTGGAGATATTTTCACTTGTTTCCAAAGCAAAGTTATTTTGTTTCAAGGGCAGCTTCTGAAAATGGTCCTTATTTCAAAATGCTGTCACTTGTTCCAAGTGGATTCCTCAAACAAGGGGAATATATCATACACAAGTCCCATTTCTATCTAACTTTTTCACCATCTGTGTTAATTAAATTTCCCTTTTGTGGTATTCTTTACAAAACCTAACTTATAAAAGACCGAGATATTACTAACATCTCAATAACTAGTTCAGATTTCATTTAACATTTAACAGTGCTTATACTTTGTAAACATGCTCCAGTGGATGGATTTCATATCTTATTACATGTCATATCTATTAATAATAATATCTAGTAATATCTATTTCTCATAAATAAATAAATGACAGAAAGGATATGAGAGCAGTGACGACTCCTGTGGCCACCCCCAGAGCGAAGGAGCCGCTGAAAACTCCGAGGAAAATCCCAAAAGACTTAAGCATGGCCATGACCTCAAAGGTGTGACTGTTGTCCCCTTGTGGCTGGTACGCTACTATAGACCTGATGTAACACAAGTGCACAGAGAGCGTAAATCATGTCAAACATCAAGATAAATAACTGCAGACTAAAGCCTTATAGAGATAAACTTATTAACCTAATTTAAAACCTGCATACAGGAAATTTGTGTGATACTAACAGTCCTCTTATCTGCAAATATTTTTGTCAATAACTGCACATTCCACCACCATATTAGGTCTCCTCATGCACAGCACTTTGAGATAACATGTGAGGTTTGCTTCTGTTGATAAAGAGCAGGCTTTCACGGCAAAAACGAGAGAAGTAGAGTAACGTAGAGGTCAGGAAGGTGGAAGAAAAGAATCTTAAACTCTATTTGAATAGTTCAGTGTTAATATTCAACTAATAACAAAGTGGCTTGTTTAAAAGTTGCTACTGCTGTGTGAAAATAAGTACAGATATGCAGGTAAGTTTCCACTGAGGTCAAGATTTCTCGCAAGGGGCGCCCATGAATCTGTGAAGGTGTGGAACAATAGGTAATAAAAACTACAAGCTGTTATGGTGTTATTGCCGTTATCATAACAACCAACAATGACGAGAAGAGAGGGAACTTGTTTTCACCAAACAGTGGAGCTGTTAAATACACATCTTTTAAAGGCAGAAAACCACATTTGCCGGAAAAAGAAAAACAGATAACAGAGCTACTTCCTTCCTCTGAGAGAATTTAGACCAAATAAAGCTGCTCTGTCTCCCAGAGATTACATTTGTACGTTACTAAACTGTTTTCATAATTACTGTTGTGGTGACAAACAATGTGAGCGCTGCCTGGATAATGTTCAGAGACGTTTCTTTGAGTTAATGAAACACTATATTTATGTGCCGTGCTGGATTTACAGGGAGGTGGCGGACACACAAAGTGTCAGTGAACATTTTGCTGATATGTTCAGTGTCAGCATTTTTGTGACTTGTCAGGTATGTTAATTAGAAACTTTTCCTTGCTATGGTCATAGAGAACAGAATTTGCTCTGCATTATTTTTCCCTGAAATACCTATTTGCTTCAAATTAATATAATATAAATATACTCATAAACATAATTTCTGGGAGAAAGGGTTGAATAAGGAGACAAGTCTGCTGTGATAATGGTGTGGACAAAAAGTTTAAATGTGATGAGAATGTTTTCATAGTGCCAAAGGTAACAACAACAACAAATATCTGTCACAGTTACCATGGCAGTCACTTTATACATTAACTCTGTGTCACCTTGTAATTGAGTATCAACACTGAACTATCCCAATAAAGTCGTACTTAATAGAACAGACCATACTTCCTCTCATCAAACGTGGGTCAAACAGCTTTTGAAAGTAATTGAGTTTTTAACTGGAGCCTGGAATGAGAGGGATTTTATCACTCAAGCATTATATAAAATTCTGCAGGATAGTTGTCGGTCAGAAAAAGCAATTTTTCAAATATTTTGCTGAGGCAGTTTTGCGATAAAAATGTACTCAAAGTGATATATTCACCCTCTCCATTCACAGCCTCCACACTCGGAAAACAAATCACCGGGCATTTTGTCTATAAGCATTCCTGGCGTCCTGCCTTCCCCTTGGCTTTTGTAGACAGTGTCTCCAGGAAATAATAGGAATTTGTTCGTTGCTGACTCACAACTTCAACAACAAAAAAAGGAAACAAAAAGAGCTAAAATAAATGAATAAATAATGAAATGTTCTGCATCTCTGGTTGAATAAGCCACAGTTGGACAAAACAAATGGCCGGTGATTTGTCATGTTTGTCCCACGGCACCGCAAAGGCACACAATGGCATGCTCTACTTAGTGCACCCGTTCAATGGGCCTGTCGGAGTGTCTCCGCAGGGACCGGCCCCTCCACCGTGCCTGCTATTATAATTTACAATTCTGTGGAAATAATAACAGTCCCATGTAGAGGAGGAGAAGAAACTGAGTGTTAGCTTAGGGACCACCCCGTGGTTAGCATGGCGTTAATGAGAAGCTGATATTAGCTTAGGTAAAAGGTCACTGACAGATCGATACAAAAGCATGACTTGCACTTTTGCCATTTCTCTCAGAAAGCCAGAAACTTAGCAGCTCTGTGCACATTCAAGACAAGATGGATGCAGACTACAGTCTGAGTGACTTACGAGGACAGAACCACGGCCACTGCGTCGTTGAGCACACTCTCTCCAAACAGCAAAGCGTACAGATCCACGTCGACCTGGAGCTCGTTGAAGATAGCCAGGACCGTCACTATGAACAGAGAGGAACACACTTAATACCTCTGATACCCGTCCATGTTAGAACTGAACCAAATGATGATACACATCACTGAGCAACATCGAAGCAGGTGTCAGGAGCTTTGTTTCAATTTTATACCTTATAATAATGCTTTAAAACTATATGTAAATGATTAACATGTAGTTTATCTTTACATTTTACAACACTTTTACTTCACTAATCTGTAGAAAACATCTGTAAAGTTCTAGTGGGTTTTAATTTTCAATTATAGTTTGGTGACCAGATTTACTTGAAGCAGATCTGTGTGTGTGTGTGTGTGTGTGTGTGTGTGTGTGTGTGTGTGTATAACTATGAAGGTATGGAAGTTGGAATGGTGTTTGTAGTTTATTAAATTAGAGAGAGAAGGAATGGAGAGTATGGAAATAAGAATAACATAAAAATAATTTTAAAAATCTGTATAAATTCTTTAAAAGTGGTAGCAGTATCTATTATAGTGGAGCTTGACGAGTCTTTTTTAAACACTGTCAGAGGAGATACACTCTGAAATCTTGAGCTCCAGGGTTTAATAGGCTTAAAATTTTTGAAAAAGTTTTGTAAAATTTTACTCCTCACTTTACACATTCATGTTATTGCTCCACTTTTATTGTTTATGTGTTAAGTTTCTTAATTGATGTGATGGCCTGAACTGTTCCAACATACCATCCTATATTACCGTAAATAAAAGTAACTGTCTTTTAAAAAGGTGTCTGTGTGAAAATTTCTACCTATGACAACTATTTAAAAGACTCTAGCTTTAAAATAAATTAAAAAAATTATATTCATATTGCTTTGAGGTGTAGGGGCGGCTGTGGCTCGGAGGTAGCAGAGGTAGAGCAGGTTGTCTACTAATCAGAAGATCAGTGGTTCGATCCCCGGCTCCTCCAGTCTATGTCAAAGTATCCAGTGTTCCATCGGTGTGAGCGTGAGTGAATGGCTACTGAGTAGCAGGGAACCTTGTATGGTAGCCTGGGCCACCAGTGTGTGAATGTGTGTGAATGGGTGAATGTGACATGTAGTGTAAAAGTGCTTTGAGTGGTCGGAACACTAGAAAAGTGCTATACAAGTGCAGTCTATTTACATTTACCATTTGAGGTGTAGGGCAGATATCAGTAACACTATCATATAAGACTATTAGTACAAATTTGAACTAAATCCGAGCAAAACATGAAAAATTACATGAGGTTAAGTAGATACTCCCCCCTCCCACCATCCCCAGAGTGGTTTTATGTTGTACTTTTTCTCCTGTGGGGTGAACCAATACATTGATCTATTTCAACATCACTTTTTGCTGTATAAAATATCATTGTTTCGACCATCCATTTCATGATGACACATCAAAATGATTAAAAAACATGGCTGTGTTTTGTTCTGCCTCATGTAGGGGCATATAAAAAAATAAAGCCCTTTTGTGGATTTGTGTCTGTACTGCGCCCTGAAGCTACACCAAATAATTAAGCGTTTGAAACAGACAGGATGGTTATTCATAAAGATGCTTTTTTTTTTAAATCACTTTTTCCAGTATGAGTAAAGTTTGACTTTACAACACAGTAACTCTCAGTAGTATTGATAAATCTTTAGTTTTATGATGAGCTGTTAGCGGCTGTGTCCTGTTTGTGAGAATGTGAACTACAAGCTTTGAGCGATTCAGGAGATAAAAGTGAATCCAGCTTTCAATGAGTGTAGCTTGTAAGCAAGAGAAAATGTGAAGACAGAGAATAAGCATACGTACCGGGGTCTGTGGCGGAGACAATGGCCCCAAAGAACAGACAATCGGTGAAGAAGAAGTCTCCACCCAGCTGTTCCACCTGCTTCATTAGCATCACACAGCCGTACATCAGCAACCTGACGGAGGAACAGCAGGTGGTTTCGCACAACATCACAAACAACTCTGATTTTAGTGGCACTTCAGCACCACAGTAATTGACACATACAAATGCTGCCCTGGCATGCGATGTCTTTTGTGCTACTATTGTGGCGACAACACAGAGTTGCACCTGTGAAACTATAACAGTGGATGGTTTTCTTTGCAAATTAAAATTCTTACCCGATAACAAAACAGGAAATAACTGTCCCCAGGAAGGCATACGCCAGGATGGAGCCCATGTTGCGGAAAAAGTGTCTCTGAAAGACAAATTAATACATCAATGTTCATCTACATATGTTGATCTTAACATTATATATTGAAATTCAGCTATTATTTTATCAGGAGTCAGTTATTTTTATGCATAAGTACAGAGAGTGCCTGAAATATTACTGTACCCTTTTCAAACTGTAGCCAGCGTGGAAGATGATAGGTGGTAGGAGAATGTTGAAGAACACTTCAGGGTCAAAGGTCACCTGAGTCACACACACACAAACACAAAAACAGTGTCATATGACAGGTCTGAATCACCAGATAAAAAAGAGACAAAATTGTTTTCATTGACGCTTCTAGGCTGTTGCATTTTTAGAGAACTTAAAAAAGTTAATGAATCATAAATGACACATCTGGGACAGCGAGAAGTAGCTTCAAGGACAATCGACAAAAGGTTGTTATAATAGTAAAAGGGCGTGATGGGAAAAGAGGACAGCTTCTACACACAGGCGGACCAAACATCACAGCTAATGCTTACTTTAATTACGTTTCTGATTTTAATATCATTTGGTTGTTTTGTCTATGAGTGTTAAATCTGTTGTTATGTCTTGTGGACCCCAGGAAGAGTGGCTGGTGTTATGCATCAGCTAATGGGGATACTAATTAAATCAAATCACAGCTAATGCCAGTTATTCAGTTATAAATCTAGATCAGTGCAACATTAAAAGATATCTGTGTGTGATTACGTCGTGTGACAATTTAACAGAAGGCATCTGATGCTGAACAAACCTCCATCAATGACGAACAACACTGCAGCAGCCTCTGTGGCACCTTGTTTACATAATGTTTTGTTTTGGGCTTGATTTTATAAGGAATATGAGGTAATATCAGTGCTACTTAGCAGACAAATTTAAAGTCCTAATCACCAGCAGGGATGAAAATAGGCCGGTAAGATCCGGCTTTCTGTACCACTAACAGATTCAGTGCCAGTACACGGTACCAGGAAGAGGGGACAGCAGCGGTCTGCCAAAACGCACAGACAACAACCTGTCAAGCCCAGGTCGTCACAGACACTTTAAAATGCCCCATCATTAACAACTTTAAGACCCTCTCAGTGAATTTATTTCTAAAAAGTCACTAGCGACAAATGAAGTGTCTTATTCAGACCATCAGGGAAAAAGTTGTATTTCATTCAGAGCATGCTGCTCAGACTGATCACAGTGACAGCTCATCTGCTGGCAGTGCAGGGTCTCTCCTTTCCTCTCTATTTCCTCTTACGTACACTGTGTCAAGCAGGCAGGAGGAGGCTGCTCAACCACAGGAGAGGGAGTTATATAAACTGCACACACAACTTTACGTGCCTGTAAATATTAGAGAGTCGACTATTATCTATCTAAAATTTTCTCTGATTCTTCTTCACTAATATGTAAAGATTTTTTTTTGCATATTAGACCTGTTGCACCTGCTTACTTTTGGGAAGTAAAACATGTTGGATAAAGTGGGATATACTGCAATTGTATTTATTTGTTAAAAAAAAAAAAAAAAAAAAAAGTTCTGTCCAGTAATCTAGAGCAATTTTTGTTTTTATAGTTTGAGTGAGAGTGAGAGAAGGTTTTGTAACCCAATGCAATTTTCTTCTAAGTTAGCAGTTTGAAACCTGGAGCGACATCACTTTTCTTGTGCTGCCTTCAGGACACCTTTCGAAAGTATTTAAACCTTTGAACCTTTGAGCAAATTCTTGGTGCGATGTCTTTCAAAAATATGGGCAACTTGGTAAGAAATGTCCCACAAATTGCAAACAAAAAAAATGTATACATTTTGAAAATAATCTTAAAAAACAGGGGAAAAAGAAAAAAGCTAGGGAAAAATATGTTTATATGTATCATTATTATTATTATATTTTAAAATTATGTGACATAATTATTTGAATTTTTAAGCACTCTTTCAGGTCATTTCCTTGTTTGTTTGTTTTTAACTTTCTTTTTTTTTTATCATTTTTTAGTAATTTTCTTGTTTTTAATTTTCTTATTTACTAATTTCTTGCTAATTTTTTGGGTCATTTTTTCTTTCATCGTTCATCGCCTTCTCCTGTTTTTAAAAGAAATCAAGTCAATTTGCTCAGGTATCAAAGGATTAAAACAAACTGTTATGATTCTAATGCTTTGTCAACATTCACAAATTATTAAGTGGCAATTACACCATTTAAATAAATAGTTTGCTATCAAGTGTTTCTCATTTCGTTCTACATCATACAGGCAATAAAAAAACTGAATGTGTGTGTGTTCAGAGGTGCATAAAGCTGGGGGTGGAAGGAGAACAACATGAAGCGATGAAGGTTGGTGTAGTAGTACCCATAAGACTACTTTCACTCCTCGTCATCAGAAATGCAAACCAGTATAACGACAGCGTAATTATGGAAGCAAAAAGTCCAAGTGACCCTCGGGCAAAGAGCATCTGTCCACTGTCTTTCTTCATTTTTTTTTTCTGTGACAGTTTTATATGTACGTCTCTCAGAAAGGAGAAGGAGGCTTCCTGCTGATTTTACCAGAAGTAATAAAACTTTTACAACAGTTAAAACCCTTTTTGAAAAAATTCTTTACCAGACTTCTATAAAATGAAGACATATTTAATGTGGAGAATTTATGGTGCATTAAGACAAAATTGTCACTTTACCTTTATATACTTCTACTAACTGTCTACAACTGTGTGCACCTCTGTATACATATTTATCACTTCTCATTATGCAGATACTTTTACTTTATTCCTGTTGACATTCTGTTTATAGTTGGTTTATTCATTTGCAACACTGTCATTACAAATTTATCGTGTAGTTCATATTTTATTTGTTTAAATTTAAGCCCTGTACTTCAACTTGCAGTATATAATTGAGATTTTGCTTTTACTTGCATGATTTTCTTTTTTTTCATACAGATATTTATTAAGCACTGTTAGAAGGTATCTGGCTGAGACCTTGCTGAGTTTTTAATCCCCAACAACTGCTTTATTTACTGTAATTGTTGTGCACATGCTACAATAAGGAGTTTAGGATTAATGTGACCCAAGGCAACATCTTTAAATTACATGTTTTGTCCAACCAGCAGGCCAAAAATGAAAAAGTTGCCACTAACATTTCAGTTCATTGATGAATCAATTAATCAACTGATTATCGGCTCTATATTATACAGTTACAACATGACCAGTTGGAGAAAAAAAAAAAACATAAAATCCTGTATACAGATGTATAGAACTTCATAATACAGTCATGAAATGTAATTAGTGGCAGTCATTGAATTTCAAATGACCAAACATGATTGTCGGTCTGTACCTTTCGCAGCATCTCATTATCCTGCACGTCGTTCACCTCGTTGGCACTGATCTCTCCTTTCAGAGTGTACTCGTAGAATTTGCCACTGACGTTGACCAGCAGCGTGGCGGGGCTGGCATTAACGTGGCAGCTCATCGTGACGTTGCTAATGTCCCGAGGAACATGGATGCCATATCGCAAGACCACGCCAACGAGTACACCTGGGGGGAGAAAAGAGGCAAGATAAATAGGATACAGAGGGGAGAGTTGATTAATGTGAGCTGTCTATAGCTGCAACAGGGAGGCAAAAATCAATATAATCAAGTGTCAGTGGAGGAGTGAAGGTGGAGTGGTCATGATTCTGTTCCATCAAATGTTTCAGCAGGAAAGGACATGGAGAAAAAGTTAAATTCTTAGCCTCACAAAGCCAGATTAATCACATGAGCTCAGCTTTTTCTATGAAATTAAAGTCTGAAAATTGATCAGATATGAGCCAGACAAATCAGGAATATCTTGTGCTTAGACGTGTTGTGCTGTTGTGTTTGACGACTCTATAAAGAGACCTGTAGTCAGGAGGAAGTTGAGTCAAACTATGCTGGGAATTTCATGATGTCACCAAACACTTCAGGCTTATCAAAATAATTATGTGTTTAAGTTGACGCCCCAGCAGGTGAAACAAAACTAACCGGAGAGCGAAGGAAATGTAAATCAAGCTCAGTTTGTACGTGCCAACTCTTTTTGGGAACAGTCTGACTTTTTCATATCAGACATTTTGACTGATCAAGCAGGAAGAGCAAACACTGTTAATGATGGCTCTGTGCCATTTAAATACTTTGAAAAGGCCAGGCTAGTGAACCAGCATGGCGACACCTGGACCCTGAAACTGACACATTCAACTGCATGATTATTATCTGAAGTAGGGCTTGGCATGTTATAGCAATATCGTCTTAGATTTGACTATCGTAATGTCTTGAGTGTTGTCTTTTCCTGGTTTTAAAGGCAGTAACACAATAAAGTGATGCAACTTGAGAACTTGCCAGACTGTTCTAGCTGTTCTATTATTTGCCGTTACCTTCTTAGTCATTATATCCACATTACACGTGATTATTTATCAAAAATCTCATTGTGTTAATATTTTGTGAAAGCACCAATAGTCAGCCTCACAATGTATTCTGATATTTGATTTTCTACATATCACCTAGCCCTGACTGTTATCAACTAACTTTTCTGACTATAATATGTCCAGATGTCTGCTGTGGAAAAGTCCCATCAGGCTACACAAGCAAAAACACCTTTGTGGGTGGACTTTAGTCTGTCGCTGTAGATACAAAATGTAACATGAATCTACTACAGTTACAAACTACAGACCAAGGCAGAAATCTTTATGTAGTCATGGACTCAGACCTGAATTTTAACAGACATATTTAGACAATTGTAAAGCTAGCCTACTATCACTAATATCAAGGATAAAAGGATTTATGTCTCAGCAGGATTTGGAGAAACTTGTCCATAAATTTATGTCCAGTAGACTTGACTGTAACAGTGTCTTTCCAGGTCTCCCTAAAAAATTGATCAGACAGCCGCAGCTGATTCAGAACTGCTGATCAAGTCGTAACTTCACTAACACCAAGAAGGTGGACCTCATCCCTGAGGTCTTTACACTGGCTTCCTGTTAGTCAAAGAATAGATTTCAAAATACTACAGCTGATTTAGGTTTAGGCTCAAAACATATTTCTTATCTTCTGCTACATTATGAACCATCCAGACCTCTCAGGTCATCTCCAGGGTTGGAAATGACTTTTTCTGTCCACCTACCACTGTGGCTGGTGGAATCCAAAATCTACCAGTCACTCAATAGATTATCATTGTTTTTTATGGGCTGGTGAGTGAAGCAAATCAATAATTTCATGGTCATCTCAGATGGGTCTGCTTTGTGTCCCCGGAGTCAAAACTAAACATGGAGAAGTAGCGTTCAGTTTTTATGCACCACTTCTCTGGAAAAAAAACTCCCAGGAAACTACTGGCCCGCTGCAACTCTCAGTTCTTTAAAATCAAAGATTAGGGTTTTCTGTTTGCTGCTACCTTTTATTTAATCAAATAATTACTAATCTATAACACTGCGCTGTAACTTTAATTCTTGTATTTTACACCTGTCTCACTCTATTGTAGCTTTTTATGTTCTCTGTTCTCCTGGCTCTATAATGACTGTTTATTTAGACATCCTTTGTATGTAAAGCACGTTAAATTGCCCTGTGGCTGAAATGTTCTGCATAAACAAACTTCCCTTGCCTCACCTCACTGCATGAGCAAGTTCTCACCCATTCATAAACTCACAGAGGTTAGCTCAGGACAAATTTGAGATCACTCCAGGAAATGCCACCAGAGATTGATGACAGCCCAGTGAGTGGTGTTTGTCCTATCAGGTGTAGGAAAGGTTTATGTTGGTGTCTGAGTGAAGGAGGGAACAGTCAGTCACATGGTGTGTAGGTTGCTCGTCATGTCGGCTATTTCAAGCACATCCATCCGTGGCGTCACCAAACCACAGAGTAGAGAAGTGAAATTTTGGCTTGTCTGTTTCATGCTGCAGGGGGAAAACACTTGGCTGCTTTGGTGCAGTTTTTAAGGTGTTTTTACCTCCGTGACTAAGCTTGTTGTCTGACTGTATCTACCTGCGGCAGCCTGCTGTCTAAATGTACTAAAACATTACTAACTTATTGCTAGTGTTGGAAGAGTGAAACCGGATATTGACATGTAATCGCTTTAACTGTAATCACGAGAAGAAAATGATAGTAATGACAGTGATGACGTCTCTCAGTCACGCTGGAGCATCTCACCATAAATCATCGCCAGTCCAGTTTCGTGCAGGAACCTGAACCGCCTGTGTTTGAACAACCAGATGGTCAGGATGGTGAGGGTGAGGAGCATGATGAAGATGAGCAGGTCCGCGCTGTCCTGCCTGTGGCTCTCCTCAGCCTTTTTCTCCGTAACGATGTTCTCCATGGCACTGTCCTCCTCCTCCGGAGTTAGAGATGCTCGACACACACAGATGCTGACAGACAGGCTCACTAGCATGAGCAGCCACAGCGTCCTCGTTGCCCTCCAGGCACTGTTGACAGTCACTTTAAACACCATGTCGGCTGCTCGGCGGTCAAATGCTGCAACGTCGTCGTGTACAAAAGCAAACTTTGTGCTAATATGATTCACGAACTGGGGGGAGTAGAGAGGAAAAAGACGACAGCAACAGAGGAGTCAACTCCGGCCCGGAAGTGAAAACTAATATTTCGAGAAAGTGATGTTTCATTTCAGTGTAAAATCACCACAGCAGAATGTCGCTAGTTTAAATCAATACTAACACAAAATTATCAGCGTAACGTATTGTGTGTAATTGTTATGACGTGTGATTGATCAAAAATGTAGACCTGGATGTTTTTCACGGACCACTACCTCAGCTAATGATGCTAGCTCCAACTAAGGACTCTTATTGTGAAATCTCAAACTGTCATCATTCTGAAAAGGAAGTGAGACAAATAGCTGATAATTGGTCCATTTCTGTTACAATGACTAACTTTGCTCTTGTGTAAGAACAAAATTTAATGATTAAAAAAAACTAATTGTGTAGGACATGATAACGATTTCTATTTGGCCCGGGGCGTCTGTAATAACGGCTTTGCGTCACTAACAATACATATAGCATAACTATGTAAAAACAGCTGACTAAAATTGTAATATTTCGCTAAATGGGTGGCATTTGAGTAACATCTATTCATTTATTTATCTATTCATTTATTTATTTAATTATTTTTCCCGAAACTTGTCTGTGTATCAAGTCTCGCGATACAGAACAGAAGACGGGAATTAATGTAACGTTCCAAACTATCGGAAATTATTGTTTTCCCGTGTTAAATTTCATAAAGTCAGTGTATTGTTTAAACGACTGTACTTACATGTGGCAAAGCTTGTAGTTAGTTATGTACAAGATCTTCAGACAGCTCCACAGTGTCAGACAGCATAATGTCCCGCAACAACATCACAAACAAGCTAAAATCAACGAGAAAAGCAAGTGACACGACTACTATATCCTAAGAATTTGTTTAGAAGGGTTGATGTTATACTGGAAGGCACGAAGGATATCTGAGAAAGAGAGATAAGCTGTCATTTCATCTAGGGTGCTGGAAAGTGTGCTGAAAACATGTCTATTGCTGTAAGAAACATTAGAAATTTCCGAGGAGTCCCTGAATGCAGCAAGAACCTATCACCATTGTATTCGTCTCGGTCATGTCTGCACCAGCTTGGTTTTGCTAAGCTGCGCTGCATTTTTAATCAAAACCCACGTATTTGGGTGTTATTCTTTATCATTTAGGCACATTTATGCAGCTGCACCGTCCATATTACAAAGACGAAGATGACATCTAAACTGAAAGGTACGTTAAAAGCCGGTGCTATTAATTTAGCCTAACAAAGCTAACGATAGCTAGCCTTATCTTTTGTAAACATGCTGCCACTGTTCATGTAACTTCGGTGAAATGAATTAATTATAACAGGTCAAATTGCGGGATTTTGGTTGCTGCAAGTTATGAACAGTAGTATTTGCACTTCAAAGTTTGTAGCGGTTTTACTAGGGTTGTCTGTAGCATCATACACAGGTTGTTATAACCATGCTAACGTACATTAGCCTAACGGTACACGAACTGCGATTAATAACGCTATAGCGTAAGATCTATAAGAAGTGAGCTGTATCTGCGTTTGCTCTTGTCATAAAATTGATTATAATGTACATAAGAGGTTTAATTTAGGATAAAGTTACTCAGCTAGTCGTAGTTTAAACACTTATTTACACTCCCGTCGGCTAAACACAGAGGCCATTCATACCAAGATGTGTCAAACAACAGTCTTTTATTGAACTTATAACTAATGTAATACTTTTGAGCAATGTAATGATAGTGCTGCTTTATTTATAGTGATGATAGCTGAGAAAAGGTTTTGATTTGACTACTTTATTATTTATCAACACTAAAATATGATAAACCATAAAAGATATATTACATTCTCCAACAGTGCAGTTGTCTGAATGTATACCAAGAAGTTGTAATGTATAGCCTAGCTAATGCATTACCTAGATTATACCCAATGACCTCTGCAGTACCAAAGCAGAACAGAACATTAGGATACTAGTAGCGAAGAAGTAAAACAAGTAATGTGTGAAATAAGCTGTGTTTTTTTTGTGGAAAAAATCATTTAAGAGACTGAATAAAAATACGATGATCATTAAAAGTTGTTAGAGGACTTTAAGTGAATTTTCACCAGACGGCTTTCAGTTAGTGTTGTACTAAAGATGTCTATCGGTGGATAGAGATGATCTAAGAGGTCTAGTTTGGGTGAAGGACCTTAAAAGCTCAGAAATATGAAATGAAATCGATCAGAAGACCAGACCACGCAAGCAGTAACATACTGTATTACTTCTTTTAGTGCGAAATAAGCAAGAGTACCCTCCTTTCATACTGAAACCAGATAGTTTGAACTAGCTGCACGCGTCAAACATCGCTGTGTGTTTGTAGTGCATTGTGTACATTGCATTCATAAATACATACCAAGCAGCAAAGAAGCTATTTTACCCCTTTGTTCATGCTGTTGTGTTTTGTTTCTAGCTGGGAAGGTCGGCTCAAAGAACAAGGAGGATGCTCCTTATGAGCTGGAGAGTCAGTTTGTCCTGAGGCTTCCTACGGTGAGACTGTTGTTCAACTGAAACAGATTATTTATATTAAATTCAATGTGACTGTTTGCTGAAAATTACATGGATTCATCTTTTTTTCTTTTACAGGAGTACGCCTCAACAGTAAGAAGGATTGCCCAGTCAAGCAGTATGAACATGAAAGACAGACTCACCATAGAGTTGCACCGTAAGCTGGTTTAGTAATCTTAGCACTGGCTTTTATGTCTGACCTGTGTGACATCACAGTTCAAACACCAATTTAATTTGTCTTACTAATCACTGTCATATCAAAGTTGTTAGGTAATCAATGTGAAATCTAGTCCAGAACATGTGAAATGTAAATATTTCTACGAGGAAAGATTTTCAGTCTTTGTAGTAATGTTATTAGGGAGTCACTGATATATCTTTGTACGAGCACTGCTGACTTAATTCACAAACAGTGGAATCAGTTTCACATTCTGCAGCTGTAAATATTAGGTCAGCTGGAATTTACTTTTAAGTTTTGGTGCAATACTTACTACCATTTTCAGTCTAACAACTAAGTTCAAATGTCACAGTCTTTACCACTAAATAGTCGTAAGCTATACATGTCTGAATACTAGGGCTGCATGATATATTGTTTTTTTTTAATTGCCATTGCAATGTTAACTTGCATGATAAACACATCACGAAAGACTACAATATTGCACACTGACTTTTTGAGTTAGTTGAAAGAGAGTAAAGCTGAAAGAAAACTTTACTTTAAAATGAAACTATCATTCTCTTTTTTATTGGTGCCTTTTGTGTGCAGTTCATGATCCTTTCCTTTTTTTAATTAAACAAGCAATTTGTTGTATTTTAGCAGTATACTGTGCAGATAAGCAGAACTGAGTGCACATTAATGACTGTTTATTAATCCCAACAAATATCATTATCGTGCAGCCCTATTTTGCACCTGCATTTATACATTCTGTTTTTTTTTCTGTCAGTGGTTACCCTTGTCTTACACACAACATCTCATTATAATCAATTATGTCGTCCCTCTTCTTTGTAGCTGATGGTCGTCATGGCATAGTGAGAGTAGACCGCGTCCCTTTGGCCTGCAAACTGGTGGATCTGCCCTGTATGATCGAGTCCCTAAAGACGGTGGACAAGAAGACATTTTACAAGACTGCTGATGTCTGCCAGGTAAACCACTGCAGTGTCATTAAATTAAGGACGTCATCTTCGTTGGATACATTTCTTGTTCAAGTTTAGGATGATGATTGGGAATAAAAAGCCTGGTAGAGGAGCGTAGTGGTATTAGAAGATAAGGATGTGAAATTCATTGGATACAAGTGTTGTTTTCAACATTTAAAACATTTTTGTTGTTAAGTTTAGGACACCAAGTGAGAATAAAAAGCACTTTTTTATAAAAGAAATTAACGTTTAAAACTAAGGTTTCAACGCAGATTTTCTTGTTTGTTATAATACCGTAATACAAGAGCATTAATCAGCAGAGCAAAGAGTAATTTACCATTCGTTTTTTTCATCCCTTGGGTTAGATGCTGGTATGTACACTAGATGGAGACCTTTACCCTCCTTTAGAGGAACCAACTGGAACGGACCCTAAGAGCAAGAAGAAGGACAAAGACAAGGACAAGAAATTTGTCTGGAACCATGGCAGTGAGTAGACACAACAGCTTTTTGAGCTGTCAGCGCTGAAAACTTGGCACATCAGCAATTCAGGAGGCATAATTTGCCCCTTCACGGCTGATTGAGTCATCTTGACTTAACTAATCCTGTTGTTTTGGTCTTCAGTCACCTGCCCTCTGAAGAACACACGCAAGAGGAGATTTCGGAAAACGGCGAAAAAGAAGGTTTTGACATTTTCATTTCCCCTTCAGCACTCCCCTCCCCTTTCCCATCCATCTCTTTAGCATCCTGCCTGATGATCATCTCTTTCCTAGGCTCTCTTCCAACAAGACATTTACATTTCATAAAACAGGGACTGTGGTGAAAGTGAAAACTAAGATTTACATATAAATAAAGCCTTTCCATCTAAGTTTGCCCGAAAGGCATGCGAAAAAGCAATTTCACTATTGCTTTGATCAAAGTGAAAGCGAGTGTGGTTGAGCACTACACTTCTACTTTGTCTTCTGAATAAATCTTCCTGAAGGTGCACAGCCGAGCCATATTGATTTGGCCCCTTCTGTTTTTAATCGCTAATGTGCTTCCTGGCATACGGCCAGCTGCTGTCTTTGTGTGTGTGTGTGTGTTTGAGGAAGAGAGAGACAGAGGTAGAGAACGAGAGAGATGCTGCTACCGCTGCATGTAACCCAATCTCTTTCTCTCTCTCTCTCGCAGTACATTGAATCCCCTGATGTGGAAAAAGAAGTGAAGAGACTGCTGAGCACCGACGCCGAGGCTGTCAGTGTCCGTATCCTT
Organism: Epinephelus moara; assembly: GCF_006386435.1. Taxonomy (NCBI): domain Eukaryota; kingdom Metazoa; phylum Chordata; class Actinopteri; order Perciformes; family Serranidae; genus Epinephelus; species Epinephelus moara. The sequence goes on from NC_065509.1 coordinate 28,210,560, forward strand.
TTGACATCCGCACATATTCTGCACATCCATTTTGCAAAGCCAAAAAAGATAACCTATCACCAGTGTAACCAAGCAAAACAACAACAGTGTTTATGTCATGTAACAGCAAGAAACAGCTGGTAATGTAGAATCAAATCATCCCCTGACTCCAAGCCATGGTTTAAGCTTTTAAAGGAACAGTTAGTAAGATTTAGGGGATTTAGTGCCATCTAGTGGTAAGGATTGCAGATTGCAACCAGCTGAAACTTCACCTGACTAGAATTCCTTCAGTGTTCATGGTTCAAGAGGTTTTTATCGTGAGCCACATTTTTCGCAGCTGTTACTTCCTCTTCAAAACAAAAGGACCAGGTGATCAAAACTAGTAATAACACTAATTAAAGCAGTTTCACATCACAGATCACTGTAAAAACACGGCGGTGGAACAGGGCGGATTCAGTGGAGAAGGACCCACTCCCTCTGTAGGTTTAGGGTGCGTTTACACCTGCCCAGTTTGGTTTGGTTCAATCCAGCTCAAGTTAGTTTGCCCCCTAAGTGCGGTTCATTTGGGCAGGTGTGAACACGGCAATCACACTCAGCTCTGCACCAAAACAACCAGACGGAGACCTTCTTGAAGAGGTGGTCTCGATCCGGTTACGAATCAACTCTGGTGCGGTTTGTTTTTGGTGATAACGTATTCCGATCTGGATCCGAACCAACTGCAGTCACATGACACATTGTTTGGGTTAAACATGAGCATGTTACAGTCCTGGAGGATTATTAATGTGCACCTCCTCCTGTACTGCCTTAATATGCACATTCAGCACATCCAATGCATCAAAACATTGTTTTCTAGTTGGAGCCGCGCCTCGTTTTCAAACTGTATGGTTTGACTAAAATGAACAATGACAGCAATATAGTCCACGATGAGCAGCGCTAAAATCAACCTGCGTAGTTGTCCCTCCATTGTGACATTAGAAAGTGTCACATTTATCTTGCAAGTGTACTCTTCTTCAGCGTTTTGTTACTTCCTGGATTTTTCCCACATGGAAATTCTGACCAATCAAGAGCAGCTTTCTTGCACAAGGCATTTGATCTGGTCCGCTTGTAACTGCTGCCGTGAGAACACGAACCAACTCTAGGCAATTAGACAACTTTGTAACAAAATTAGTCCCTGATTCAGACCAAAGCAAGACAACTCTAGGTCTGAGAGCAGCCTTAAACAGCTCATTCTGAGGTAACGAAAAAACAACAATCCATATTTCAGGTCATTATACACTAAAGAAAACATCCTTATTATATTATATTTCATATCTGCAAGTATATCCCTCTAAATCCTACAGCTCAAGATAGTTGATACTGTTTTGTCCTTTTAGTACAAATATAACCTCGCTCCCATCTACATCCAGAATAGGGTGATCTAAGGCCAAAGCGGGTGTCCTGACTCCTGCTGGCTCACCTGACTTGACTCTGTCTAATGCCTTTGTGAGAGAGATGCACTTTGCAAGGAGGCCATTAGCGCTCTAATGAAACTCTAAACTTGCCTGACAGAATAAGAGCACAGCAGGGCCGCTTTGAGTGCCTGCTTGCTGTGTGTTAATTGAGATGGACTGTTCATTATCATTGCTTAGTTGCTCACAGTGAAGCCAGATTCTAATGATAGTTTTAGTGTTTGCATGCAGCAGCAGACGTACACATGACACACTAATGAATGTGAAAGTTGAGGCAGTTCCTTTGGAGTATCATCCGGTTTTTACCCTTCAAGTCTACTTCAAAGGAGAGTTTTGAAGGAACATGAGTCTTTGAATGTAGGACTTCTGAAAGTGGAAGGGAATCTACAGAGAGGGTATGTTGACCTTAACACATGATGTTCAGGGTGGGAAATTATAGCAGAAGATGAGTCCAAGGAGGCTGATCAGCACGGCTCTCTGGGCAACCTGGACTCCTCTCCTGGCACCTCGGGACACAAGATGGGTCATGGGTCCTCTGGTAAGAGAAACATGGTTTTCATTAGTAAATCATGGAGAGTAAGATAAAGTGGTCTCAGAGTGCAAAGCCCGATCGATATTGTATTGTTGAGGCTGATATTGGTATTAAATGGTGATGTTAGATTGTCACATATTAGTTTTTAAACATTATCATGTAATATAAACAAAGATTTTTGATAAGGATCGCTTAAATTTGAACAAGATATGCACTAAGTGGGACATTTTAACTTGCCACCAACAAAGAAAGTAATGGAGACAGTTTCAGACCTATCTTAAGGGAATACTTCACTCCCCAAATGACATTTTGTATATCAATTACTCACCCCGTGTTACATCGAATAGGTAAAGAAAACTTTGTGTTCCTTGAATGCCTCCAGTGAACGAAGAATCCAAAAACTGCGAAAATTCTCGATGATTTTAAGTCACAGGCGACTGTTTTTAACAACAGCAAAACTATATCAGAACATCAGTTTACAAACTCTCACACAACTCGTTCAGTATAATCCAGGTCTCATGTATCCAGTCACTCAGTACAAGCAGCCCTTTTTGACAAGGAACTGAACTAAAAGTTAAATTTAATCTATGCTCTCTCCAAAGCCAGAGTCCATTGACAAAAACAGTAATTTTACCTCACTAAACACTGGAGCTGCTGGGCTATCGCTGCCTTAATCAGTAGATAGCTTGTGTTATTATGAAACTTTGGTGAATCTCTCTTTAAAACACAAAAGTCACACAATAACACAAACCAATTAACTTATCAAAGCAGCAGTACACCAGAGTCTGGCTTCGAAGAGAGCACAGATATGTTTCACTTTCAGTTTAGTTTTCCGTTTGAAAGGGCTGTCTGTCTGTTTGGGAAGTACCGAGCATATGAGTGGATAAATGACACTTAACCTGATTAACCTGCATGAGTTGTGTGAGAGTTTGTAAACATTTGTTTTGATACACTTTTACTGTTAAACATACTTGCTGATGATTCAATTCATCAAGCATTTATGGATTCTTTGTTCACCATAATAATAATAATAATAATAATAAATCGGTTTTATATAGCGCTTTTCTAGATACTCAAAGACGCTTTACAAAAGAATGAATTCAACAAAACACCTGGGGTCTCATTTATAAACACTGCACATGCACAATTTGAGGCCTGAAAGAGGTGTACACCACCTCCCACGGAAAAGCTGCGATCAATAAAATCAGACTTGATGGGAGAAGCTCTGACCCATGCTTATGAACATTTTGGAGACAGAAAATTGACAATGCAGATGGTGAGGTGGAAGCCTGATTGTAGAAATTGTCGATACTTTTTGGTGCTCACCATTTTTAGTTTTTATCTAGACAGTTTTAGTATGGAGCCTACGCATTGTTTTATAAATGAGAGCCCAAGCGAGTGATTGATTTACAAATGGTCATTTGGAGGCTGAAGTATTCCTTTAAAAGTATCTTAAGCATTTTTGTGCTGCAATTTTTGTTCCTTACCGTCTGACATAAACACAGGTATATATATCTGCAGTAAGCTAATATTGACCAGTTTATTTCTCCAGCTAAAAAGCCACGTCAGCTCTGATGTAAATCTACAATGTATTTGTGAACAGTGAATAAACTAGGCCTGATTTTTTGGGGGGGTTATAAAATGTGCAGCTGTTTTAAAATGGCACAGCCTGCTCGTGTGATTGACCTGACTGTTGTACAACGATTTCTATGATACTCTCCTCACCTCACCAGCGGAGGTTTCCTACTTCATTTTCAACATGCACACTGCCCTTGTCACTCTTGATAGCCTCTGCCCCAGTGGTTTGAAATGGAAATAGAGCGCACCCAAGCATTAGTTACTCTTTGGCCTTAAGATTATTTTTGCCTCTGGAAAACCTTCTTAGCTCCTCCGTGCATAGTAAGTGCTTACACTTATGGGTACTTCAATGACAGTTGTGCCTGAGTCGCATGACTAATATATCTTTTTAAAAATGTAGTGGCACAGTGTTGTAACAAAGACATAACAAGATCAGAACTATTTGAAAAGCACTGATTTACGTCCTGCTATGTGACTAAAGCACCAAGTGTCAAAGCACAGTAGTTGTGTGCCTGTCTGCTCACATGCTGGGTGTTTGGAGTCCACATTAATCTCACCTGGTTTACGCCATGCGGGACAATAGCTCTAACTTCTGCTTCTCACTAGACTGTTGTCTCTGTGACCTAAATCAAACCCCAGCAAGTGTTCTCGCTGTTCCCATCTTTGTGTCCACGTTAATAACACTAATGTGCATTCCGCATGGCCAGTCCAGCGTGACGAACTGAGGGAAATCTTCAACGACATCAGCAGCTCCAGCGAGGATGAGGAGGATGAAGGGGACCGGCACGAGGACGAGGACCTGAATATCATGGACACGGAGGATGATCTGGTTCGACAGCTCCAGGAGAAGCTCAACGAGTCTGATTCTGCACAGACTGAAAGTGATAGGAACAACCAGATAGGTGAGATGATATCAGCGTTTCTACACAGAGCTGGTAAACTATAAAATGTGTTTGAATATTAACAGGTTTGGATGAATGTTGGTGGTTGCATGACAAATTTATTATGTTCCTGACATAGAGAGATAAAACAATTAATTATTTAAGTCCTTTATCATGAAAAAGTTTTTACTTGTTCAAGCTTCTTTATTGTCTATATTTTATCATTTTAAATGAGCTGTATATGACATTCAGAGCAAATCTATGATTCTGAGCTGGGATTTTCTACATATGGCTCTCAGGTAGCTGAGCCAGCAGCTAACGGTGCTAACAGTGCAAACAGTGCTGACAGATCTAACAGTGTTAACCTTGGGTTAACCGGAGGGATGGTGTTGGGCTTTTGCCACGACACAGTCGGTGTTATAACCGTCCGTAACTGCTGTGTGTATGTAGTGCAGAGTGGCAGTGATCAACTCGCCAGAGGGATACACACACAGGGACTTACATGCACAGCACACAGAGCGAACGTGACTTAATTCTTTGATCAGGACACTATTACTTCACTATACCTTTACTAACAATTAGTTGTTTGCTGCTGTGATTTTAAGTGCTATATCACAGGCAGCTGGACTTCCCTGAGTTTCATGAAGACCTGAAGAAGCCTCTTGGATGAGAAACATCTTCAAGAAACCCAAGCAAGTTGCCTGTGATAAAGCACTTAAAGGGATAGTGCACCCAAAAATGAAAATTCAGCCATTATCTACTCACCCATATGCCGAGGGAGGCCCTGGTGAAGTTTTAGAGTCCTCACATCCCTTGCGGAGATCGGCGGGCGGAGCGGATAGCACACCTAATGGCAGATGGCGCCCCAGACTAACGTCCAAGAACAAAAAATTGAATCCACAGAGTACCTCCATACTGCTCATCCATAGTGATCCAAGTGTGCTGCAGCCGCGGCATAAAAAGTTGTTTCGAAAAACATCATATGAACTCTGTTTTTAGCCTCACTGTAGCCTGTAGCTCTGACTGCTTCTCTGTGCTCCGCGTTCACGTGTGCGCGCCTGCGCGAGACCAGCGAAAGCATGAGCTTTGCTCACCCGTGTTTACATCATGTGACACGTGCACCGCAGGGAGAGACAGCAGTAGCCACAGTCGCTAAAAGATAATTTGCACTACGGTCTTTTAGCAAAGGACAGCCCAACATGTCTGAAGACTTTGAAATTGAGGAGGAACAGCATTTCTTTGTTGAGCCGTATTTATTTGAGCCCCAGTATTCCGTCCGTATACTCGGGCTCAAACAAATACGGTAAAATAAAATAGAAATACAGTTTGCATATCACGTACAAATTGTTAACAGTTCAAAAACTCAGGTCTGAAAATGGTGGTGGAATATTGTAACTGAAAAACAAGTTGAAACTCTTTGGTATGTAACCTATGGATGTATGGACCATATGGACGTATGTGTGTGTTTATGTACATCTGTTATAAAGGTGAGAATGTGTAAGTTATTCAGAAGAAGTGTGTGTATGTAGGTGGAGGAAGTAAGTGCAGCTTTAGAATTACGCAATTTCTCCTGCTGTGCTTGCAACTTGCATCACACCTCGGTGTGAATGCTGATTCTTTCTGCCAACTTATATTCTGTCATTTTTCAGTCAAAGAGGTCACAGCCGAGAACTTGGCATGCTGTTCTCAGAATGCACTCGTAGACGTGAGACATGAAATTAAATCAAACCCCTTTTGATACTTGTCAAAGTAGAGGTCATAAATAACCTTAGCCAGGTGTCTGTGGTTGATCAGAGCTGAGTTTTCTAGGCCAGACATCACGCACACACTCATGAGTAGCCCTACTTTGACTTAAATACACGTGCTGCGCCCACAGAGATGCACACACAGACAGCTCTCCTCCTCGATTTAACAGTCTGACAGGTGTTGTGGCCCAGCGTGAACCTCAGACAGCTGTCCAGCCTGACAGCTCAATGCCTCCTTATCTACATACATGGAGCTGTCAGTCAACACCACTACCGGTCAGCTCCACTGCTGCAGTCAAGCAGAGCTGGAGTCTGGCTGTGTGTGTGTGTGTGTGTGTGTGTGTGTGTGTGTGTGTGTGTGTGTGTGTGTGTGTGTGTGTGTGTGTGTGTGTGTTTTTCTGGCAGCCTTGCAAAGTTGTAATAAATGGGACTTCAGGTACGCCTCCCTGCTTGGCTTTGCATATTAGATGGGCTTTATCAGAGCACTGAGAGTCAGTTTGGGGGGGAAGCAGAGGATGAGCACAATTAGTTTGGAAGTTAGTTGATGGTGATGGTGATGGAGCCACAGGTTGTTGTTGTGAGACACAATCACTTTGGCTGGATTTAATGAGAACCCTCTGTGGAGCCCGGAGCAGACTGATTTAGTTGTGTCTTTTAGTGCTCCGGCCTGCTGGCTCACGTCCTGTTAAATGGATTTGTTGTTCCCATTAACTGCAATTTGTCAACTGAAATGGAGGCATCCTTGTGGTTCAACAAGCTAAGGTGCATATCTTACCATCACGGCTTTGTGAGTGTAGCGTTGCTCTCAAATTATGTCACATCATCACTCCGGCTTTCTCTATCTACTCCTCACAATAAAGCATAAATGACATGCTGTCTGATAGGGATGTGTCGATTAAACATTGCCACCCTCACTAGTCGGCACCACAAATACGAGTCGGTTTAACTTATTAAGATAACTAGAGGAAAACAAGTTTGGATCGACATGCGTGACTAACCACCAGCTCTGAGCATCAACAACTTTCTCTCTCGCACACACACATGTGCGCTCTCAGACTCACACACAGTCACGCCGGCTGCTGGATGTCGTTGAGTGCTTAGGATGTTATTAGTTGGGTCCATTGGAAATCCTGATACCCCTTTTCCACTAACTTAAAACAGGCTCCATTCACGTTCCCGCACCTAATTTCAAACCTCTCAAAGCATTTCGACCAAAAATAAATTAGCTTGGAATCTAAAAGGTTTGTCCCCAGCTCGAATCAAACCTTGACCTGATGTGCAAACCGTGACGACATCAGTGGGCGTGGCATATTCCACAGGTTGGAAAGAGAGGATGCTGGGGCAAGAATAAAGATTAGAAAACAGAGCGTGCAGTGGTCTCATTAATAGTTGCTTGTTTTTTGGATAAAAATCAATATCTGTAATAACAGAACAAAAGCTCACAGGTAATCAATGCAACCTGCTGTCTTGCTACTACTGTTCACCTCTGTTTTACATGATGCAGCGTTTTCCGTTAATGGCGCCTTCTTGATGACAATGGTTCCACTTAAAACCAGTAGAAACATGGGCTGGTTTATGTGATGGCACCAAAGTTCCAAGAATCCTGAACAGAACCGACTGAAGGGAGTTTGGTAGAGAAGGGGTATGAGAAGCCTGGACGTATGTGTGTGTGTCGTGTCAATTTGTGTGCATGAGAGAGTTACCTCTTGAGTGTGTGTGTGTGTGTGTGTGTGTGTGTGTGTGTGTGTGTGTGTGTGTGTGTGTGTGTTTTTGGATGGAGATGAGGTGGAATGTTAAATACTCAGTAAATAAGTGTTATTTGTTAATTCTTTATTTGTGAGATGTTGTCATGTTTGCAAGGAATTGCTGGAAAATGTCATTAACGATTTCAAGTGGCTCTTATAATATGCGCAGTGTATGATTCTGACTGTGTTTAACTTTACAGATTAAATTGTGCTAAATTTTGACGGTTTTATGAATGTTTTCTTACTTTTAGACTAGTCGACAGGTCTAAGTTTAAACTTTTGTTTAAACAACAGGGAAATAAGTAATTAGAAACATCCCTACTGTCAGTGTTCTTTGTGACAGTGGTTAATGTGTGAACCTCCTGCTGTTTTCCTGCAGTAATGGAGTATCAGGTGCAGATCAATGGCATCAAGGCCAAGCTCCAGGAAACCCGCGCACGGAAGAAACAGCAGGAGGAGCTCATCATGAAAGTGGAAAACCAGGCGCTCAAAGTAAGCAGCAAACACACACACACACACACAGTTTTCTCACTAATTCAGAAACTAGGTCTTCATGTACAGAAACATAAACAAGAACATGCAGATGAGCTTGGAGGCAGAAGTCTTCATGCAGCATAAGTTCTCTCAACAGTGATGTGAGACAACATAAAAACAGCTGATTACACAGTGTTGGAGGCCATTTTTCATATTTTTTAAGCCTTAAATATTACATTTTCCCATCAGCTTGTCACTATAGAAGCATTTCTATGCAGAAAAAGTGGCATGAAAATTCATTGTTCTGCCAGGCGCTCTTTAGTGGAGACTTTTCAATGAGTGAAACATGAGCAGACATGGCCCTTTTTACATTGCCATTTAGAGCTCTCATTGCCCGGTGTTTTGGGAGCGTCAAAGCCCCATCTCCAGTCGTTATTATCACAGTCGCAGGGAAAAGGTCAGCTGTCTCTGACTGGCATTCCAAGTGGCCTTTCTGTCAGAGAGGAGATGGCGACACGAGCAGCCCAGGCAGACACGCATTTAAAGCCATCACAGTTTAATGAGGCTCAGCATGTCGGCGCGAACAAATCTTGTTTGTCTCTTCTCTTCTCACAGAATCGTTTCCAAGCTTTGTTGGATGAGATTATTCAGCAGGAGGAGCGCGAGATGGAGCAGGTGAGAACCTTTCCGTAAAAGCCGTGGATCAGTGCCTCGCTGTGAGCTCTCCACAGCTTTCAGCACTTTGCATGAATTTATCTTGTATAAATGTCAAATAGTGTGTTAGCAGATGGCATTGTGCTCGCTGTCCTTTTTAGACCCAACGGTTTTCATGCCTGATAGCAGGGTTCAAATTCAATCAAGTGAAATTTAATTTGTCAGCAGTGACCAGCGGAGTCCCCTCTGCAGCTATGGCATAGCGGCCACCCACTGTCTTGGGTCGTTGTTTGTATTGACAAATGAAGGCAGCAAATTAATGTGAAAAGACATGTTAATCATCATCCACTTACCCTCCAATTACACCCCGGGGCTGTCGGGCATCAATCACCACTTCTATTTTCTGCTCCAACAGCTGGCCTCCCTGCAGGAGCAGCTGGACTCACTGATCGAGAAGTGACCACCAGGGGGCAGCCTCATGTCATCTTCAGCCACACATACACACACGTGAGGAAGAGGAGGAGAAGCCTTCATCCAGGAAGGAGGGAGTCTTTATTAGCTGACTTGCTGTGTCATTCCTTTCAGTTTGTCTTGCCATACATTATTCACACAGCATACTGATTTATGTATTAAAAGACAGTTTTTATTAGGTTGACAGAATTTGTTTGTTACTGTATGATTTAAATATTTGGCTTCAACTGTGAATATTTTTACTTGTCATCGTGAAGCTAAATGTTCTCTCAGACAAAACACCTTCTTTGTATTTCATTTCATTCTTTTCATGAAGAATAAATTACAGTGATACGAGTATCAAAGAACTGGAAACTGTTTTGTTTTTTCATCAGAGCACAGATTGTACATGTGGGCAGTTTGATGTTGGTCATTAACGTCCTTTTTACTGTCGTTATGTGAATGAAACTTCCTCACAAATTGTTAGAAACACAGAAACTAAAATTGGAGCATCTTTTTTTTACCGTCAAAGGGATTTTTCAAAGGGAACGTTTTTTGTCAATGGAGTCTGGCTTTGAGGAGAACATAGATATGTTTCACTTTCAGTTCAGTTTTAGATAGTAAGGATTTAGCAAATACAGAGAGTGTGGGAGGTACATCACACCAATCCTGGCTTCCCTACACTGGTTACCTGTTGCTTTTAGAATTGATTTTAAGATCGTATTGATTAATTACAAAGCCCTGAGAGGCCTTGCTCCAAGTTATATCCTAATGCGACCCAGCAATTTGTCCTCTGTGGGGGACATGACACCAAGGCCGTCATTTCCAACATCACACGTAGTCGATTTGAGTCCTGATGTGTTAAAAAAAAGAACATCCTGGGCTTTTAAGTGGTGTAACGCACGTGAGGATGTCCCCAGCAGAGCATATCCTGTCTTTACAAAAGAAGGGATTAAGTGATCATATTTATACAGAGAAATTGTTTCGGTTCCTCATAATGATGGTTTTTTTTATGAGAGTCTGAACTATATTACATTACGTTTTTAGAAGTATATGTTCATTTTAAGCCTTTCAAAGTACACATTCTAACCCGTGTCCTCTTTGGGGACAGTGAGACTTGCTTCCTTTCATTTTCCATACTTGAGGAAACAGCACTGAGGGAGCCAGAAGAGATTTTGTTAAAAATGAAATGAGGAAAAGTCAGACATGTAAATTTCTTTGTCTGATTATACACACTGTGTATAACCAGTTAAAAGCATGCAAAAAACCTTTGATAATACATTTCTTAAACATGAATTTTATTATGTAACGTTAATGTCAATGTAATGTACTTTTGATTGACATTATGTCCACTATAAGTGACATGTTATAAAACATAAATTACATTTCTGAGAAAAAATATTTGCGATATGTTTCTTCCATCCCAATTATCTAGTTTATGTTTAAAAAATCAACACAACAAACATTTTTTCTTTCAGGTCTCAAGAGGTTAAAACTGACTTTGATTGTCCTTTGTTCCTTCTCGCACCCTGAGATCCTCAGATGCATCTTTCCTTGTTGTTCCTACGTCTAGATGAATTCACAAAGGTGATAGAGCCTTTGCAGTCAGAGCTCTTGACTTTGTAATGACCTGCCTGAGGAGATCAGGGCTGCAAACTCAGTCTCATCTTTTAAATCACGTCTGAAAACCTACTTGTTTAAAACTGCCTTTTGTTGATTTTACCTGCTTCATTATTGCGTGTTTTACTCTGTATTGTATATTCTGTTTTTAACACTTTTATCTTGTTTTATTTGTCTTTTATTCAAATCACTGTATTTTGAAAGGTGCTATAGACAAAGTTTATTACTATTATTGTTATTATCACTGAGCATACAACAGGATAGACGAGACTTGGATTATACTGCATGAGGTGTGTGAGACTTTGTAAACAGATGCTTTGATATAGTTGTGCTGTTAAACACAGACCCCTTTTACTTAAATTCATCAAGAATTTTCTCAGTTTTTGGATTTTCTGTTGACCAGACATTCCTTTAACATATGTAATATGACTTTTTCTATGAGATCTGAATATGTGGGCAGGGTTTAGGAAATATGGTGGTTTAAATCAAATCCTTCACACTACATCATGGGCCATGTAACACCAAGAGGAGGAAGGTGGCAATTAAAGGTTAAATTCAGAAATTATACCTCAATCAGTGGCATCTGTGACTCAGAAGGTAGAGCAATTCATCTACCAATTAGAAGATCAGTGGTTTGATCCCTGGCTCCTCCAGTCTGCATGTTGAAGTATCTTTGAGCAAGATACTGAACCCTAAATTGCTCCCCGTGGCTGCTCCATCTGTGTGAGTGTGTTACCTAGCTTGTACAGGGTGTGTGTGAATGGGTGAATGGGTAAAACGTGCTGTAAGTGGTCAGATGACTAGAAAGGCCCCACACAACTGTAGGTCCACTTACCACACTAATTGATTTCATAGGTTTACCAGCTAAAATCCAAGCACACACACACACACACACACACACACACACACACACACACACACACACACACACACATCCTACCATATTACTCTGCTAGCTCCTCACATTAGCTAACAGTCAAGTGCAGCTTTATATAATGGGTTAGCCAGTCACTCTGAATTACATTTCATTGGTTCAATTTATGTCAAGATGAGTCATCAAAAATATTTTATGCATTACAAGGAAGAGAGATGAGAGGCACAGATTTTTTTTGGCACATATTTAGCACGTCACAAGAGATTAACAATGATCACAGGGACACAAAGTTAAGAACGAATTTGGAAAATGTATTTTTCATTTCACTGTGTCTTTAAACAGGGTTAGGTTTTAGCTGACTGTGGCACTGGCAGCAGACAGTATTGTATCTTTGTTACTGCTTACTAATGTTTTTAGTGTAACTTCTGCTGAGCTCACTGGATTTAAACCTTATTGGGACAATTTAGACTTAAACTCAAAATCCCAGGTTTAATCATTTTTGAGTTTTTCACATATTAGATCTCTTCCTGTTCAAATTAGAGCTGAAATCATCAATCTGCAACTCTTTTTATTTGCTACTAAAGTCATTTTTCAAGCAAAAATTGGATATTGGATTTGCTGCTTTTCTTTGTCTTCTGTGGTCATAAATTGAAAGTCTTTGGGGTTTTGAGAGGATAAAAAAGAGAAATTCATGACATGACCTTGGGCTTCAGGTTGTAATAATCAACACTGAAAATAACTGATCGTTGCAGCCCTGGTTCAAATTTAGGCACTGTTACTGTCAGAGGTTAATGAGCCACTTCCTCTCCACCCTCCTATGTAAGGTAGAGGCCTCCCATCAGTGCTGCTTACGCTTCCTTCCAGAATGATCTTAACTTCTTCGAGAGTGATCTGGGCCTTTCTCGTGGGTTCTGTGGTCATCCCCGCCTCTCCTGCTCCTTTCTGCAGGGATTGCCCACCAATCGCAGGGGTAGGCAAGAGATTAGCTCCTCAGATTAAAGTGTCCACCTCCAAACCCTGCTTAATCCTGCCATCTGTCAGAGAGCAGCTAACCAGCCAAGACTCTCTCCACTAGGCTAATTAGGAAGCCAGAAGAACACAGACCCAGAGAGGGGAAAAGGAAATCTCCAAAACACACACTTTTCTTTCTGGTACTGCTCAAGGCAGAGTGACAATGGAGGAGACGTACCTGCTCAACCATCCGGGAGTCAGGAAGAAGATTCTGGCAGGAGGCTCTGGACCGCTGCCACATTTTCCACCTGGGACAAAGGTAGAAAGTCACAGTTAATACGATAACCTAAATATCACTAGACTAAAACTCAATATGATAGGAAATTAGTCCTCACATAATTATCATTGTGATGTAATTAATATTCCAAAGGGGAAAAAAAGTCTATTTTTATCCATGTGTTGCATTGCCCACTTCAATTTGACCCTGTTGAATTATTCATTAAGTGAGGAAATGTATTCTGTATCTGGCTCTTACACACAGAGCAAACATTTGGTCAACCAAATTGCAACATGTTTTTTGGCACAGTGTCTGTGTTTCTGTTCATCCACTGATCCGCTGGTCACCGACTTTTTTCCCCTCCAAGTCAAATCCAGCCATATGGCACCAGGCCTGGACACTGTGACAAACATTTTCCATGACAATGCCAGCATGAATTTACCTGTGTGTCTGAATTACAATGTGTGTGTGTGTGTGTGTGTGTGTGTGTGTGTGTGCGTGTGCGTGTGTGTGTCCGTCGCCAGTGAGGTGATTCCCAGTAGCTCACACAGTTATCATACCATTATACACAATCTGTCAAGCTATAAATAGAAGGTTACATGGAGCCAATGTAATTTGTACAGTCGGAGAAATGGTGAAGACTTTTCCCGTCTTTCACATGCACACAAACAGATGGAACACATAATGAACACCAGCATGTATGTGTTACATAAGGAGTGACAGAAATATGTGACAGTATTCAGTCCAATTAAATATTTTGAAAATACATACATCAAGCATATTGTAAAGGTTGACAAAGTGTTTTTCTCCATCTGTTGTGAACTGTTATGTATCAATGTCAGAGAAAGGAGAATAGAAAACATACATAGCCTATATGTACCTATACATGGATACGTACATTATTCAAGGACCTCCTGTGAAACATTTCCACAGAGGATTCTTCAGTACATGAACTCAATTTGTTTTAAAGGAATACTTCACCCCCCAAATAACCATTTGTATATCAACTACTCACCCCGTGTTACACTGAATTGGTAAACAAAACACTGTTTTTCTCACATGCCTCCCCGGTGAATGGAGAATCCATTAAAGGAGAAAATTCAAAATGAACTGAAGTCATTGGGGTCCAAGTTAAGACCTTTGCACACTGAGTTTGTTTTTTTCATCTGAAATTGTTGCATGTCTAAAAATAAATACGATCTCACGTTGTGTCAATCATGTTTGCACACTAAGTCCAAAACTTTTGTCTGTTATTAAAATTTTCCACGTTTTTCACATCCGTCAGAGCCTTTAGAGACATTTGACCAAGAATATAGAGCAGAGTGGCCTTTTATTGTGGCCAGCCTAAGGCACACCTGTGCAATAATCATGCTGTCTAATCAGCATCTTGATATGCCACACCTGTGAGGTGGGATGGATTATCTCGGCAAAGGAGAAGTGCTCACTAACACAGATTTAGACAGATTTGTGAACAATATTTGAGGGAAATGGTCTTTTGTGTGTATAGAAAATGTTTTAGATCTTTGAGTTCAGCTCATGAAAAATGGGAGCAAAAACAAAAGTGTTGCGTTTATATTTTTGTTCAGTGTATGTAACAGCGTGAGTAAGTGATTAACAAATGATCATTTATGGGCTGAAGTATTCCCTTAAAGTAAAAAGTAAATGATGAAGAGTTTAATTCTTTAATTTCCACCCTCTAACACTTTCCATCCCCTGCTTCCTCTTCTTTCCCAGCTGGTTTTCAATTTCCAGACACTGCTGGACAACTTTGAACGGACAGTGATCGATGACAGTCGACTGGCTGGCAGGCCGGCTGAGATATTTGTTGGGAAGATGTTCAAGATGGAGGTCTGGGAGACCCTGCTGATGTCTATGAGGGTTGGAGAGGTGGCTGAGTTCTGGTGTGATGCTGTTGTGAGTTAAACTACAGACTTTACACACACATACACACACACAGACAGATATTAGGCCTCCTAAAAGAGGTCCTAATGAGTGCTCATGAGCGAGGAATGGAAGCTTTGCTTGTCATTATGATGCACATTAATCAACCTTCTGAAGGCTCCTACATGCTCAGTATTATAAACACAAACAGAGCAATCTTTTTGTGCAAATTTAAATGGTTTTCCTTTGGAGAAAAACGTAATTTGCAAGTGAAATTGTGGCCATTTTTTGTGTTTTCCTTGTAGGGCTGATTGGCGCTGGCTGGCAGCACCGGGGGGTTAGCGTGATTAAGTGCTTCAATGTCTTGTTGCAGACCCGTTGTTTATGTTTTTGTTGATGAGATCATTTTGCAGCACACAGGCTTGTACCCCATCGTGTCCAAGGGAATGAGGCTAATCGCTCAGGGGAAAGACCCCCTAGAGGGCCAGAGACACATGTGCGGCATGGGAAACTTGTTCCACTATCACTCCACTGGTTACCCAGAGCTGGATGAGCTCATGAGAACTCCTCAACCACTTATATTCATCATGGAGCTGTTGCAGGTAAGCACCAGTGGCAAAAAACTATATGTCACAGTGGATAGCAAAGGAGATGACAATGTAGAACAATCATCTGTCCGCTCATTATCAGCTTTTCTCAGATTTGAGACTCTGTAAACATAAGCTGACAGTAGAAAAAGACATTTACTTATTCATCCAGCCCTCCTCTTAGAATCGAGGCACTCCTACATACTGTTATTTGAAAATCCAGTGACAGAGATGACAAGTTCTCCTTCAGCTTTGAAGGAATATGCTATCCAGAACAAGCTTGAGACTCACCGGGGGGTCCAGTAGAGGCAGGAAATTAACATCCTCCCCGTTTCAGAAAACTTCACAATGCATTTCCCCACACAAGTTGACAGCCCTTCAGTGGTGGAGGAAGTACTCAGATCCTTAGCCTAAGTAGAAGCAACAATACCACAATGTAAAAACAGTCACAAGTAAAAGTCCATTTAAAATAACAATAGTACCAGAAAAATGTGCTTACAGAGATTCACACAACTTTAACCTGAGCAGATCTAATCAGCAACACAACTGAAAACATCTGTTTGGTTATGCAAGTCCTTTAATCTTTAAATATGCCATGTTTCATAGGTAAAATCAAAGTAACAAGCTGTCAAACAAATATATAAAAAGTATACATTACCCTCCGAAAGATGCTGGAGTAGAGGCATAAAGTACCTTAAATTCAATATCAAATATTTTGTGTCGAGATGTTTCCCGTATCTCATATGGGAAACATCTCTCCGGTGGATTACCCCTCCAGGTTGTGGGAGAGTTACTGCCTCAAGCGAGGGAGTCCAAGGATCTCAGGGTTTTGTTCACAAGTGAGGGTAGACTGGAGCGTGCAATGGACCTGCGGTTTGGTGCGGCTTCTGCAGTGATGCGGGCGCTGTGCCGGACCATCATGGTGAAGAGGGAGCTGAGCCGGAAGGCAAAGCTTTTGATTTACTCATCCATCTATGTCCCAACCCTCAACTATGGTCATAAGCTTTGGGTAGTGACCGAAAGAATGAGGTCGCAGATAAAAGTGGCTGAAATTAGTTTCCTCCATGGGGTGGCTGGGCTCAGCCTTAGAGATAGGGTGAGGAGCTCAGACATCTGGAGGGAGCTTGGAGTAGAGCCGCTGCTCCTTCGTGTTGAAAGAGGTCAATTGAGGTGGTTCAGGCATCTAATCAGGATGCCTCCTGGGTGCCTTCCGTTAGAGGTGTTCCGGGCACGTCCCACTGGTAGGAGGCCCCGGGGCAGACCCAGAACACGCTGGCGGGATTACATATCTGGAAAACGTTGCTGGGGGGAGGGTCTGGGGTGCTTTGCTTGGCCTGCTGCCCCCGCAACCTGGCCCCAGATAAGCAGATGAAAATGGATGGATGGATGGATGTTACCATACCATTTTGTCCTTTACTGATTCCTGAAATTGCATATCGGCAGACACCGATAACTTATCCAATACCATTGCTTAAAAAATAATAATTGAACAGCTGTTTCCTGCCATCCCTGCATGGATGTGAAATAATTGCCATCATTGTTATACGGCATGGCTCCGGTTAAACCCTTTGTAAAACTTGAATAAATACATACAGACAATGAACACAATATAACTCTCTTTTATTATCTAATTTGATATTTTGCTAGCAGTTAACATTACATTATTTACAGAAAATCCATTTCTCTTTGCTGCTCTAAAACAGTAGTTGCAAGTGGCTGGGGATGACAACTTGCACTGTAGGCTGCTGTTTCAGAGCAGTGGAGAAGAACTGATCACTGGGAGAAGTGCCGTCTTATCCATGTGTGAAACTACTTTAAAGTTTGTCAATGAATAATTGATTATGTGGTACTGCAAAGGTGCAGAGACTTGTGTACTTGTTGATACCCAATCCAGCATCCAAGGCGGTATCAGAGGCATATCTGAAAGTGGTATTGGAACAACTTAAAGTTTGTTTTGAGTAAATGTACTTAAAAGTAAAGTTTGGATCTTTGGAAGTGGGGTTTTATGAGGTACTTTGGTCACAGTATTAAGGCTCAGATGACTTTAGAGGACTAGCAGCGATGAAGGCCTCCTGCTGCATCACCTAACGTCACCGTGTCTCGGCCAAAGAAATTGCACAAGAACACACTGCAAAGACTACAGCCAAGGGTCAGCCAGCACATACGTTCTGCGCCTGCTTGAGAGGAAATACCTCTCCGCACCAGCAGACGACGTTTGTCTGTAATCCTCAATCATAAAGGGAAATAGGAAGACCATCTTGATGCTTGTTAGCCAGTTAGCATATTATCAACACAATCCAACAGTGAAAGAACAGAGCATATATACTGTGTGCCAGTGAATGACAACACAAATCATCACGAAATGTTTCAGCTGAAGAGTTCAGTGGCTGAAGCAAAATAAACTTAGCTTATGTAACAAGTTTGTTTTGGTTTCACTCCCTCTTGACTTAGGCTGTTTGTTTACTTTCCTCACTTCCGTTTCTCTTCTCATGCCCTGAGCTGAACTGCCAATCAGTGATTTTATTCACTAATGGGCTCCGCTGTAGCGACACCAATTCAACATGTTGATACTGCTGTGGCTTTCATGGCAGTACTCCTACCCTCTTCTCCAAACTCGGGGTGTGCAAAAAAAAAAGCAGATGAGGGGCAACATCACAACAACGAGGGCAGCAGACGCTCACCAACGGCCCAACTTTGACCAATGGCTGACCATTGGCTTAGTATGTCAGGGCCCTTAAACTACCTACAGTAGTTGGCGGTTGGTCAGTGTACCCTATATTCAGACTACTTTCACTGCTTTACCTTGATGCAGACAGCCTTCTCTGACAGGGAAGCCATTAATGGATTCAGTTCCTCTCCTATGCACTTGTCAAAGCCACCAGACTTCATTGAGAAAAACAGTAATTTTAGCTCCCTGAACACAGGAGCTTCCGGTCTACAGCTGCGTCAGTCACGTAGTTCGTTTTTGTCATTGTGTGACTTCAATGAATTCGGACTAATCCTTTGAAACCTCAAAGTCACACAATAACACAATCAAACTCACTGAGCCAGGCAGGTTTGGACCAGCAGCTCTTGTGTTCAGCGATATTAAATTACTGTTTTTCTCAATGGGGTCTGGCTTTGAAGAGATCAATTAAAATGGTTGCCTGTTGGAAAATGCTGACTGTTAGCAAGGTTAAGTGGTAAAAATATGCTAAAAAATTTTTTTTGCTGCTGCCCCCGTCCACAGCAGTATATTGCTTAGCTTTCATGGCAGTGCTCCTACCTACTTCTCCAAACTGGGGGCATGTTGACTGACATCTACTGTAGGTAACACACTGACTATGGATAAGTACCTCATACAGCCCCACTTCAACCAATCCGAAGTGTCCTTTTAATTTCTTTCAGCCACTTCTACCTACTTAGCATTCACTCGTGCCTCCATCAGTGGAGTTTTTCTCCTGTTAACATACTCCTTCTGTTGTGCTTCTCCTGCCTCGGCGGCTTCCAGGTGGGAGACCCCATGTCCTACCAAAGAGAGTCATGGATGATGGAAAAGGATGAGAAGCTGCAGACAGTGCCAATTCTCCACATGCAGGGCAATGCGCTGGTCAAGCAGAGACGATTCAGAGAGGCTGCCAGCAAGTACAAAGAGGCCGTCCTGCTGCTGAAAACAGTCCAGTCCAGAGTGAGTGAAGGATTAGGCAAGAAAGATGGGATAGGGGGAGCAATATGAGTGATGTGAAAGCTTGTTAATATTGAGGTTTTCTCGTGATTTTAGGTTTTTGGGACATGCAACTGCAGCTCTTTTCCAGTGGGAGATTCCTGTTTTCCTGTTTTTCTCACTGTGTCTCTGATTACAGGCAGTAGGGTGGGAGGGCTGGCAAAGGAAAGAGGAGGGAGAGCTGTGGAGAACTGTCTAAGATGAGAGGGAGAAGTAAGGCTGAAGGAATACTGGAGGGAGAGTTATGTATGAGATGTTCTGATAAGAGTGGAGAGGATCCTTTTGTGTGAGAGAGTGATTTCTGGCAGCTTTGGACATATTCACAAGTTTGATGTTGGAGGCTTACAGATAGATGGCCTGTGCGCTAACAGCGTGTAAAGCTCTGCTCGGCAGAGATGATGCTCTGGGTATCCTTCAGTGTCCCAAAGTCATGTCATGTTTGAGTCTGTGTGAAAATATTTAAAACTACAGAATTCAAATAATTTATTAAAATATGTGTAGGAGATGCCAACAAACACAACAGCACTGATCGTGGTCCTGTTCTTCCATCTGTGCGTGTGTAGGAGATGCCGGGTGATATAGACTACATTAATTTGGGTCGAATGATCATCCCCCTGGAGCTGAACTACTGCCAGTGTATGTTGGAGCTGGAGGAGTATTACGAAGTTATAGAGCACACCACCGAGCTGCTGGAGAAACACAAAGGTAAATGCCTGGTTGGACTTAGATTGAATTGTATTCCGATTACTAATTAATCAATTAATTTTCCATTGTCACTTAACTTCACATTCACACAGCTGCAGCAGTTTTGGGAAATATGCTTATTGGCTTTGATGCAGAGAGTGACATAAGAAGACTGATACCACTCTCATGTCTGATGGCTAAATATGTGGCCAAGCCAGGAGGAAGTTAGCTTAGCTTAGCATAAAGACCTGAACCAGGGGGAAGCAGTTAGAGGAAAGGTAATTTCAAAATAAGATCTCTTCTTTGTCCAACCTATTCCTCCCAATCATAACTGAGCTCAGTATAACATCACTGTGAATTTTTTTACCATTTTCTCATACTTCTTAATTTCAGCTTATGAGAAATAGCCTTTCTCTTGGGCTTGATCCTAATTGAAGACCTTAAAATGCTCTTTTCCCTCTCTCACTGCAGTCATCTTTATTTGTCTGATATAATCAGCTCTTGGGATAACAGTGAGATCCAAACTTGTCTGATAAATGAGCCTGCACAACTTTAGAAATTTGTCTTAGATCAAATTCAAGTCTCAACTCTGGGTGTTTTATCTGTTCTCAGAGTTGAGGAACCTCTGAGAAGCCTATGAGCACAGCTAAAGAGCTACTGCTGGTTTATTCTTTTACTCCTTATTTTAAGGTTTTGGAGAAATAGAATAAATAGTCTAATAAATACTCCTATTTATTGCACATTTGTGTGTATGTTTATGCTTGTGAGTTTGTGTGTTTGTCGGCATGTGTTTGCCTGTTTTATATATTACATCATTTGTGGAAATGTGTGTTGGTGTGTGTATGTGTTGTTGATGTGTATATGTTATGGTACTTGTTTGGGGGGAATCAGTTAACATGGTAATGGCAAGTCTGAATTGGTGGCCAGAGGGAGGCTTAGCCATGAAGACATGATCCCCAGATATGTATATGTGTTCCATGCCGTGTGTGGTTGCTACATGTTGTGTATGTTATTTGTCTTAATGAAAAAAGTACAGCAGAGGAAAGTACGGATTAAAAAAAGAAAAGACTATTGTGAGCAGCAAAATGTTCCTCTAGGTTGTCTCTTTCCAAATGTAAAAATTCATATTGCCAGCAACTTTAAAGCTACAGAGCCAGGATAGCTGTTTGTGCTTTCAGTATTTTTGCTAAGCTAAGCTAACTGTCTACTGGCGGTAGATTTGACAGTTACACAGAGCTAGAGCTAGAGGTGTGTTGTCCGCAAATGTTTAATTCAAAAGAACATTTTGGGTGAATGAACTGAACTGAATCACTTCCTGAAATGATTCGTTCAGTTAAGCTCAATGCAGAAGTTTGGGGTGAATGTGCAGGGACTCACTGACTACGTTTACATGCACACTAATACTCCAATATTATTCAGAATTTCATATGGGTCATTGAAACAGCGTATTCTATTTGGTTATTCACAATTTAGGCCTTTTACTGAATTTAGCATTTTCGGATAAAGATACATGGGATATGCCGGGTTTAATATGCGTCTCAATCAGGGTTTTTACAGCATTTTGCAACACACAACCTCTCACTTGCATGCCCAAAAGAAAAGCCCACATATCTGGTTGAAAGGAGACACATAACTTATTTTTAACATTAGCTAAGACTTGGATATCAACAGGTTTTTGGATATGTGAAAATATTGCAATGCTGACCTTCACAAGAGGGTGGTTGAAGGAATGAAAGAAGGAGGCTGTGTTCATACAGTCAAACAAATCTGCCACCGGTGGAAAACCTTTGAAAAATCCTCATTTTAAGCAAAGAAGCAGTATGGCACAGGTAGCTCCAGCTGTTCCACATTTCCATATTTTGATATAGGCCTAATAAACAGTGGATGTGGAAGATGCAGGTAATTTTACACCAAGAAATCTAGTAACTAAACAACTTTCACCGCCTCCAACGCTGTATCCAGTTCTCTTTATACATCCATGATGTGACCTGAATCTGACCAAGACACCGAGGACTCTATTGACAGGTCACAATTGTAGTGATTTGTCAAATGTCACACCCTAAACCAACCCTCATTTATCATTCATTTGACTCTTTATGGGACCAAAATTTACAAAATGAACACCACGCTTTAGTGAGGAATTAAGACTTAATGGGGTAATAAATCAACTGAGAAGTAGGGTAATTTTCTTATAGACTTCTTTACAATCCAAATTCCCTTTGTAACTGGTTGAGTAGCCCCCTGCTGGCCATTAAAAGAAATGCAGGTTTAAGGCACTTCTGCATTGGCTTCACTTCCCAAAGGCTACATCTGCTTCTTTTATACAGTCTATGGCTGGTAAACTGTTTTCTTTAGGATGCAAAAATAGTCTGCACACTAAGCTGTGTTCCGATAAGTATTCAATTAAATTACCTCAGAGAAAATAATTAGAGGAGCATAGTCTGGTATGCGGACTGTATTTTTTGGTCCCTAGTTTTTTATCATCTGGATGTGCGTGCTTTCTTTAACTTAGCGTGAAACTATTTTCTTTAACCTTTAAATGGAAGCCTGGTTAGTTGTTTCCCCCCAGCTTTCAGTCCTTGTGCCACACTGAGCTAACCATCTCCTTCTTTAACATCGTTTTTAACAGACAGACACAAGAGTTGTAACAATTTCCTTTTCTAGCTCTCAGCAAAAAAAAAAGCAAATAATAGTATTTCACAAAATGTCAAACTACTCTTTGTATTCATGTTCACGAAAAGCTGCTCAGTGATGAGTAAAATGAGAGCCTGTACCGAGTTACTTCCACCCCTGGATATGAACACTGAGAAAAACAATGATTTCAGAATGTTGTAAAATTTGACGGGTCAGGGTCTGAAGCCCGCGCTGGCTTTATTGCGGTGGCTGTGGCATGTAGCAGCTGTGTATTCATTGAGAGAGCATGTAGGAGGGCTGCAGTTGACATTACAAAGGGTTTTACAGTTGGAGCAGCCCTGGGCATTGTACTGTCATACCCATGGCTACTCATATAATCCTAGAGGAGCTCACATGCTGGCAGTCTCAACTTCAAAGCCTTATGAATTATGCCCCTCACCCAGAGACAGGATCCACAGAGGCAGCTTTTATTTTACTCTCTGTCCCTCAGCCCGGAGTCCCAGTTTTATATTCGTCTTTGTGTGTGTGTGTGTGTGTGTGTGTGTGTGTGTGTGTGTGTGTGTGTGTGTGTGGCAGGAGGTGGTGTACAGCTGTGGATGTGTGTGCCTGTATTATGTTTGCGCTTGAGCTCGTGTGGCAGGAGAGAGGGTGTAAACTTGTTTGGGAGTGAGCATGAGATGAGAGTGAGGCAGTATCGTGGGAATGATGGACAGGAGTTCTAAGCTCCACTGACCCATTACAAGCTGTCGTCACAAAGCTGCAGCCCTCTTCATCGGGCTTATAAGAGTGATCCATCCCACACCAGCATCACTCCACCTTTCCCTTCTTCTCCTTTTCTCCTTTTCAGTGTCTTTAGTTGCCATTCTCCAGCCCTTTTCTGGCTCCACAGAGTTTCATTTCCCCCTCCTTTCTACTTTTGTCTCCTCTTCCTCTCAACTTTAATTACATCCTTCCCCTTGGTGTTGTTCCTCCTGTCGTCAAAATCATATTGTCTGTATCAGTTCAAGTCAGCCACTCTACTGCTGTTTCATCCCCTCAGCCCAGTTGCTCTTTAAAAAAGCACCCAATGGCGGCTCGCTGCAGTGTCTCGGCTTGTGCCAGAGGCGACAAAGAAATCTGTTTAAATGTTGGCTGAATGAAGATTTAGCGTTGAGGGAAATTAAATGCAGAGGAACAGAAAAACTGAGCCTTCAGTGGATCTCTGACAAAGCACATGAGCCTATTCTACTGAAGCAGAGGAATCACAGTGTGTTTATGTGTGTGTGTGCATGTGTTTAAAAAGAATAGCACAACATTCTGGGGAAAGATATTAATCTCCTGGTGAAGAGTTAGATGAGTGTTACACCCTGAGGCCCCCATCAAGGTCATGCTTTCCTTGTTTACTCACCCTTGTCTCTCGTTGCAGGTACTTCCTGCCCCTGTGTGTTTCCCTCCTGTGTGATTACCTGCCCTGCCCTGATTGGTTTCACCTGTCCCTCATTACCTCTCCTCCCTTGTGTATTCAGTCCACATGCCGCCCTTTGTCTGGTGCCAGTTCGTTCTCAGTTGTTTAAGCACATGTTCGAGCCATTCATTCTCAGTGTTCTCTTTGGTTTGATCTAATTTTTGCATCTTTGTATTCTGCTTAAGCCCTCTGCCTTTGGAAACCTTTGTTTGTATTTTTGGACTGTTTTTTTCTGTGCACCAACCTTACCTTACCTTTTAGTAAAGACCTTGTGTTTTTGAGTCCTGCAGCTGAGTCTTCTCTTTGTTGGTCTGATAATGAGAAGATTGATGCCTCTCTCGTGGTAGGGATGGGCGATACCAAACTTTTAAAATTCAATATGATACAGATATTTTTAGTTGCAACTTCACTGATATGGATCATTTCTTTAGTGGGTATGTGATTTTTTAAATTAATGGTCATTTTTTAGAAAGAAAAGATTAATACACTTAAGTAAATTACATGAGACACACCGGCCATTAATAACAAAGTTTTTACAAATTAATAATGGGCATGTCTTGTTTTTGTCCAGCCTCCTTATAACCTTCAGGGTGTGTTGTTTTTAAATGTTTGAAGAGGCGTCTTATGTTGCTTCTTTGTCACAAATAGTCCATCTTGTTGTATCTTTATCTACAGGTGAAGAGAAGCACCACACAACGCTATGTTTCCATTCTGCCGTTCTCTCAGTGTGCGACTTTGCATGCTTGGTGCTGATGTCACATACACAGATCAGCCAAAACATTAAAACCACTGGCAGTGACGTGAACAACATTGATCATCTTGTTACAATGCAATGTTCTCTTGGGAAACCTTGGGATGTGACATTCATGTGGTTGCCACCAGACACGCTCCACCCACCTAAACACCAGTGCAGACCAGGAACCCCCTCTCATGGCAGCGGCACTTCCCAGTAGCTGTGGCCCCCCAGCAGGACAATGTACCATACCACACCACAAAAACTGCTCAGGAATGACCTGAGGAACATGACAAAGAGCTCAAGCCATTGACCTGGCCTAGAATTTCCCCAGATCCTCATCTGATCAAACATCTGTGGGACGTGCTGTTACCCGGCCTTACAACCCACAGGACCCAAAAGATCTGAAGCTAATGCATTAGTGCCAAAGGACACCCTCCAGAGGTAATGTGTTAGGCCTTGACAGATCAGAGCCAAGTCTGGTCCAAGTAGCACCAACCATGGATCGGCGGTATCTCTGGGGTACCAGCACGTCCCTCAGATGTTCGATCAGATTGGGATCTGGAGTATTTGTAGGGCAAGTTAATGCCTTGAGCTCTTTGTCCCATTCCTGGGGTCATTCCTGCGCAGTTTTTGTGGTGTGGCATGGTGCATTGTCCTAATGAGGGACCACTGCCATAGACCAGTGCCGTTGCCATAAGGGGGTTCACTTGGTCTGTAACGGTGTTCTGGTGGGTGGAGCGTATCAGGTAGTGATTACATGAATTCCAGGACCCAAGGTTTCCCAATGGAATATTGCACTGTAACAAGAGGATCAATGTTATTCACTTCAACCGCCAGTGGTTTTAATGTTTTGACTGATGGGTGTATGTTTTCACAGTCATGTGACACACGCCAGCTAAATATGTCAGTTCCGTTTTGGCACAAACATCATACAAAAGTACTGAAAACATCTGGAAATGATGCAGCCACCCCTGTTCTGTATTTATATAATTTCATTGTTGATTTTTAAGTATTTTATAGAGGTGTTTTTTCTATTTTAAGAACAGCAACACAAAAAACAAACACATAAACACAAACAGCACAGACTAAACAAAAACACATCTCTGTAGTGTTCATAACATTAATGATTCAAAAGTCCATCAGCACAGCACTAATACTTGTATCATCAGGTGACATACTCTACACATCAAGTCTGGAAACAAACAAACAAACAAACAAACAAAGGTCCCTATGATACAACCAACGCAAAAGAAACTAAAGCCCACTCCCTCCATCTGTATGTTACAACTGTAGTTCATTTCAGAACAGTGTCTCGCTCCTATGACACGTTTAGTCCTTTTATAAAAGACAAAAACTGATTCCAGACAAGCAAATATGACTCTCTATTGTTATGCACATTGACTATCATTAACTCTGTCATTAACTTAACCCACTCTCTATATTCAGGTCTGACTTGACTTTCCCAGTAGCAAAGGATGATCCTAGCAGCTGAGATAAAACCTGTCAGGGTGAGAGCAATCTGGAAATCCATCGGTAAAAAAAAAAAAAAAAAAAAATTCTTCCTTTACAATGTAGATTGCAGAATCTGTCTTGAGAGATTAGGGTGAGAGCAAATGCTGGTTTAGAGATGTTGGGTAGACATGACCTGTCCCCCAAGAGGCAAAGTTGAACTGATTCAGACACAGGCACACTTGATTTGTTAAAAGGAATCAATACCAAATGAGTAGCTTGTGAGTACTGAAGTCTCGACATAAGGTTACAGCTAAAAGCAAGTAACCTTAGCTGAGCACAAAGACTGAGAACGGGGTGAAACAGCTAGCCTGGCTCAGTCCAAAGGTACAAAATCCACCTCTGAAGCTCACTAATTAACTCACTATATCATGTTTGTTTTATCCACACAAAAACGAAACTGTAAAAATGACAATTTGCTGTTTTATGAGGAGTTATGTGTCTCAGTATTTCTTGGCCAGGCACAATAACTGCCCATAAATTGAAGAAAACTGTAGTTTTGTACACTTTGTTCCTTACAGTTAAAACAACAAGATTTAATGTGTTAATTAGTGAGATGTAAAGGTGAATTTTGTTATAGCTGGATGGAGCTCGGCTGGCTGTTTGCAGTGTTGGTGCGGAGCTAACTGGCTGCTGGCTGTAGCTTCATGTTTAA
Organism: Epinephelus moara; assembly: GCF_006386435.1. Lineage (NCBI taxonomy): Eukaryota > Metazoa > Chordata > Actinopteri > Perciformes > Serranidae > Epinephelus > Epinephelus moara. The sequence goes on from NC_065509.1 coordinate 28,237,601, forward strand.
CAGACAGACTTGAGAGTGGTAAAGGGAATAAGCATATTTCGGATAATGTCAAACTTTTACGTTAAGACACAAGGCTTGAGTTCAGAATAAAGATGCGTGCATTTTTGGTTTATTTTTTGCTGTACAAACTCAAGGCTGGTTGGACTTACACACACTGACACTACACACCCACACAGTGTCCCAAATGCAAACAAATTGCCACCTCAGCCTCAGCAGGCAGAGCAGGTTTATTATTCAATATCTCAGGGTTAGACATTAATAACTCTGACTTTATTCATGCTTTTCTTCCCTCATCATCCTGTTGTGTTATTTTTGTGTTTCTCAGACTTGGTGAAGGGCTACTACAAAAGAGCCAAGGCCCATGCTGCTGTGTGGAATGAAAAGGAAGCGCGCAGAGACTTCAACATGGTGGCCCACCTGGACGTCACTCTGGCCTCTCTCGTCAACCGAGAGCTGAGGGCGCTGTCAGAGAGCATGAAGGAGAAGTACTGGGAGGAGAAGGAGAAATACTGGAACATGCTGGAGAAAAAGGAGAACACAGATGAAGATGAAGAGGAGGAGGAGGAGGAGAAGGAGGTGGTGGAAGACAAAGGGAAACAAGAGGACAGTGAAAGTGTGACCACAGAGAGTAAAGATGAAGTGGAGGAAGAAAAAGGTGAAGAAGAATCTCCGTCTGTTATCTGTGCTGAAGCCCATAAAGAGGAACCCGGGGGAAATAAAGTTACACCAACTGAGGGAACAAATAACAAAGAGGAAGCGAGCTCTTCTGAGATTAATCCAAACGCTGCCAATAAAATGGATGGAAAGGACTGGCAGCAGATGTTACGACTGGTCATGTTGCTGCAGAGCGAAGGAAACTTCCTCATGAAAGAAAACCACTTTGAAGAGGCTTCTGTGAAGTTCAAGGAGGCCTTAGAATACGTGGACCACCTTCAGAATACAGTAAGTGTCACTGAGTATGTAGTGAAGTGATGTAGAAGCATGCACACAAGTACAGGTGGATCATGAGACAGTGGACACCTGAGAACAGATATGCCAAAGGCCCCACCACATACACAGGAGCAAGACACACAGAGTTTGCAGTCGTTTTCTGTCTCTGCGTCATTGTTTTGTGTCTCTTTGTGGTCATTTTGTGTCTCTTTGTAGTTGTTTTTTGTGTCTTTTTGTAGATGATTTGTGTCTCTGTAGATGTTTTCTGTCTCTTTGTAGTTGTTTTGTGTCTCTTTGTGGTTATTTTTTGTGTGTTTGTGGTTATTTTGTGTCTCTTTGTATTTGTTTTGTGTCTCTTTGTGGTTATTTTTTGTGTGTTTGTGGTTATTTTGTGTCTCTTTGTATTTGTTTTGTGTCTCTTTGTGGTAGTTTTGTGTCTTTTGGTGGTCATTTTGTGTTTGTAGTTGTTTTGTGTCTCTGTAGCTGTTTTGTGTCTCTTTGTGGTTATTGTGTGTCTCTTTATAGTTGTTTAGTGTCTCTTTGTGATTGTTTTGTGTCTTTGTGGTCATTTTCTGTCTCACTGTAGTTGTTTTGTGTATCTTTGTATTGGTTTTGTGTCTCTATGTTTAGTTTCTCTTTGTGGTTGTTTGTTGTCCTTTTATAGTCGTTTTGTGTGTCTCTGTGGTCTTTCTGTTTCTCTTCAGCGTTGTTTTGTGTCTCTATGTATTGGTTTTGTGTCTCTTGAGGTAATTTTGTAATTTCTTTGGTCACTTAGTATCTCACTGTGGTTGTTTTGCCTCTTTTAGTAGTTATTTTTAGTCCTTTGTGGTCTTTTTGTCTATTTGTGGTCATTCTAAATCTCTCCCTGGCTCGCATGTGTTAATTTGAGTCACATTTTGCATGTGAAGGCTACAGAGGACACTAACACTTTGAGCCCCTGGGCTTAGGCCTGTTCAGTAATCCATCCATGCACACGAGAAGTAATGTAGTATTTTCTGGAAAATGTAAAATTAAACCTTCTATGATGACACTGATTGTCCAGGTGGATGTGAGGATTGATGCAGAGCATATTAACAGTCCACTCCATTCAGCGTGACGAATGGATGGAATGTGCCAGAAAGAATTCTCACAAAAGGATTGTGGCTCGCAAACTATAATCATCTGTCATTGTTTCTCTCTCTTTTTTTTTTTTACTGAAGAGCAGCTGTGGCATTGTAGGTAGCGAAGTGAAGAGCAGAGAAAAGAGCGCTAAATATAACAGCACAGAGATATCACTATGACAGCGCTCGCCTGGGCTTCTTTTCTCTGCTCCCTCACTCCTGCCACACCTCGCTGTCTAATTCCCTCACGCCTTTTACACGCAACAAACTTCTTCTTCTCATCCACCCACCACCTTCAGTCTTCATTCTCCTCCTGTTCTTACATTCCTCCGCCCTTTACCTCATCTCTGTGTCCTTTTCTTCATCATTCCTACCAACCCCTTATATCTTCATCGCTCTTTTCCGTTGTCACGCTTCTTGTTTCATCTTCTCGACATTTCCTCTGCCATCTATCACCTCCACCACCGCCTACCCACCTTGTCCTCTCTGTGTGCTCAGCAGGTGGATCAACAGGGCGAGGACTGGGAGTCGCTGGAGAAAGTGCGTCTTCCTCTCACTCTCAACCAGAGCCAGTGTATGCTGGAGCTCAAACAATACCAGCAAGTGGTGGAGCTCAACAACGAGCTGCTAAAGAAACATAAAGGTAATACATGTTAGTGTGAAGATGAGAGTTTGAAGCAGGGGAGGGAAGAAAAAGACGTATTTTGATGTAGAAATATAGGTACATGGGTATATATAAACATGCTCGTTTTTTCCCCTTACACACCTTCATTTTTGAGCTTAAAAATATCAAGATCAGTTGCGCGTACAAATGCCTGGCCCTCAGCAAACGCCTTCCTTCTCACTGCAGCAGTCCTTGATCTCTCTGTTTACCAGGGAAAGAAGAAACCAAACATTCACAACCGCATCGCTGAGTCTCTTCTTTCGTTCCCCCGGCTCCCACCCATGGACATCACAGCCAAAAATGAATTCATTGTTTTCTTTTTGTTTCTGCTATGACTGAATTATTTATAGTTGAAGCTGATGTGAAATGGTTGTTCTTATGCTTTCCTTTTCCCTTCATTTACTTCTCCCCAACTTTCGTCTTCTACTTTGTCAGTTTCTGTCTCACCGCTGGTGTTCAGTGCAGTTGTTTCATCGTCCATCTAGTAGTTTATTTCACCCTAACTTTTTATTCATTCCCAGTTTTATTCTTGCTGACCTCCTGTTTCTTCTCGATGCCTCATGTGGTGTTTATATGTCAACATCTCAGTCATTCATACTCCTACACTGTCTTTTCCTGTAGGAAACTTTAAGGCTGTATACCAGCGGGCACGAGCACATGCTGCTTTGTGCAACGAAGATGAAGCTCGGAGGGACTTTGACATGGTGGAGAAATTAGACCCAACGTTCAGACCGTTCGTCCGCCAGGAACTGAGAAAGCTGGCTGAGAGAGTACGCACCAAGCACGCCCTTCAGAACAAGACATACTGGGATACAACACAGGAGAAGTGGGGGCCTGGTGGGAGCAAGGCAAGGAGTGCAGCAAGAAAGAAGTTCGTCAAATGTGCACAGAAAGGAAAAACTCAAGCAGATAAGAAGACAGAAGACAGTAAAGCAGAAGACAAGGAAAGCTCAGAGAAACCCGCCCCTGCTGAGACGCAGGGAGCGGATGATGCAGGAACAGAGAAAGATCCAGATGTGAAAGCAGAGCAGCGTAATAAAGAGCTCGCGAGTGGGAGAGCGAGTGGAGAGGGGTTAGATAATGAAAATATAGAGAGTGTCGCGGTTCACGAGGACGGGCAGGGTGCACCAGATAATCAAGCGACAGATAAAGATAGCGATCCCGCGCCCACCAGCACAGGCAACGATAATGTAGTGAGCAAGAGATCAGTGAGGGATAAGGGCAGCAAGAAGGTCAAATGCCAATCAAGTGCTGCACCGGGCTCAAGCAGAACAAGCAAAGGGAACAAAGCCACCTGTGATAAGACAGGAAATGGTGGCACTCAAACAGAATAGACAAATGGGCTGGAATTGTTAAAGGAACACAGGGGCTTTACCTTGCTGTAAGGCAGCCATTTCCGATGGGAAACTGAAGCCGTTAAATCGCTCTTGTCAAAGCCAGACTCCATTGGGAAATACAGTAATTTAACATTACTGCCAAACACAGTAACTGCTGGGCTACTGCCGCCTTCATCGGTCAGTTTGTTTGTGTTACTGTGTGATTTTGGCATTTTAAAGGGTTAGCTCGGATTTACTAAAGTCATACAATAACACAAACAATCTTACTGATTGAGGCAACGGTAGACGAGCAACTCCCATGTCCAGGGCACTAAAATTACTGTTTTACTCAATGGAGTATGGTGGCTTTGACGAGAGCATAGATGAGGGACTGAAGCCGTTAATGTCTTCCTGGTCGGAAAGGGCTGTCTGCAGCAAAGTCAAAGTAAAGCTGTCAAAATAGCGTACAGTTAAAGATATACTAGGCCAGACTTTCTTAAAGAACAATATATAGACTCATACAGAAGTAATCCCCCTCAATCTTCACTTATGACCCACTCTCAGTGGGTGGTGGTGTATTATTCCGCAGAGACTGTGTCCTCTGCCTATGTTTTCTTCTAGTCTGTGTTCGGGATGTTTGTGGAAGTGTACTCGCAGAGCACTCAGGTGCAGTTGGGATTTTTAAACAAAAAGGTCGCAACCAGGTGCCAGACCGTAGGCAGCACGCAACCTAGACACACAGTGCTGAAAAAATGCAATAAAGCAAGGCAAAACGCCAAACGAGAGTGAATCTGGGGTTGGCTTTACTCTCACTTTCGCTGGCGAGTGTGTTTAGAAATAGTAACCATCAATTCTGCATAGTATACCTTTAAACTAGGGCTGTCAAGGGCTTAAAAAAAAAAAAAATCTAATTCATTACATGCTCCGTGATTAAATCATCTAAAGTAATCACATACATTAACTTTTGCTGTGAAAGTATTTCAAAAATTTCAGTTAAAATGAATTTTGGCAGATGTGTCTTGTCCCCGTCCTCTACCACTGAAACTGATCTGCAGTCCATTGCAATACATTTTGCATGGGAGGTAGACTGTCTGAACGCCTGGTTGTGTGACTTGACGAGACTGCCTGCTAGCGCTAGCACAATAGGCTGTGCTAGCTCGGACCTCCAGGTTCGCTGCTAAATGCTTTGTGTTGAGGTGATATTTCAGGCTTGAAGTACTCCGATGGTACGAAAATACCTTACTAATGTAAAAGTTCCATTCACGGGGCCAAGCAGCGTTGTCTCGTCTGCCTCCATCATGAGACAAAGCCACTGTGGCCTTCAGTGACACACTGGGTCAAAGGGCACCACAGAACGCGATTAATCAGCATTTATTTTGTTAACGTTTTTTTTTTCTGTGATGAATTAATCTAAATTAACGACAACCCTACTTTAAACTAATACTGATTTTTTTAGGTGGCTAAAATATATTTTGCTGCTGCCCCCCCGTCCACAGCAGTACATTGCTAGCTTTGGCGATGGTACTGTCTGCTTCTCTAAACTGTGTGCGTGCAGACTGACATCTACTGCACTGACTATGGATAAGTACCTCATACAACCCCACTTCAAAAGACCTGAACTACCCCTTTAGACTAACAGTATTACGGGTGTAGGAAGTGAAGCAGCAGGAGAGATGAGTGATAAACAGCCAAGCCTCAAGTCTCAACAGGAAATATTGATTCTGCCACATACAAATCCAAATATAAACACAAGGAGAAAAATTAATATAAACAGCCTGTGTTTGGCACCATTCTGAGTTAAGTTTCATTATTCAGTTCTCAAAGGGATAACTGCAGGCACATACAAAAGCACAGGCAGACAATGAGTTTGCCAAATACAAAGTTTTTATTTCTGTACACAAAGAGTAGAAAGCAGCCAGTAACCCACTTGTTATTACAGTAAAAAGCCTTTCTTCAGAAAACTTTTTATACAGATTAAAAACTCCAGAGAAAAGACAGCAAGAAGTGTTTGAGTGCCGGACAATAACATCAAATCAAAACCATTAAACGATAAACATCTGAGTGATTAATGAGGTATATTAATGGTGATTAAAAAAAAAAGAAAACTCAGTTCACCAGTAAGGTATGAGTGTGTGTGTATATACTGTACGTGTTAGTGTAATCAACACCTTGTTTGAGGTTAGGTGATTCATTGCCCTGTTATGTGAGAGGTGACATACAAGCTTAGATGCATGATAATAAACATGGAGGTCTGTGACACAGAGGCAGGGGCGTGATGATCGTTAGCGTGTTGGCTGGCTACATGCAGTAACAGAAGTCTGGAGAGAGATAGCAGCAGTGTCCTCTCTGGGGTGACGCTCGTCTCTAGTGGAGAGCCGCTTTCTTCAATCACACAGCCTCAGTCACGCCACAGGGAGCAGGGTATGTTTCGGCATGTGTGTGGGGAATATAGGGAGTCACTACCAGTGCAGAGATGTGTACATGGATCAGATGCTCTCCTGCAGCTGAATGACCATCAGAGTTAATTTAGACGCTGGTGTCAAACAGCAGCAGAACGACATGAGGGGACAAACTGTATATGGTCATATACTGTGTCGTGTAAGGAAGCCCTGAGAGGCAAACTGCCTGTCACCATTGGTCGCGTTTATTTAAGACAAAATGGAGGAGGCAGACTGAAATAAATACACTAGGTGGGTCCATTACATGACTACGGAAGCCCCGAGAGGTAAGAAAGACTTTTTTTTTTCTGCTCATCATTTTCTAAAACAGGTGGAAAATATTTTAATTTCCAGAATCCATTTTCCAAGTTTTTTTTTCATCCTTTGAAACAGGTGAAAAATACATATATATATATATTTATTTTTTTTTTTTCATTAGTGAAAACAGGTTATTTTTACACAATCATTTTTTTTTTAGTTTTTTTTTGCATCACTGAAAACAGGTGTTTTTTTCTAATCTTTAAAAAAAAAATTATTGGTAAAACATCCCACCAATAAGGAGTGAGGTGTCACCGTTACCATGACTAACGTTACAATAAACTTAGCTGTAGGGCTGCAACGATTAGTCGACTAATCGACTGTTAAAATAATCGGTGACTATTTTAGTAGTCGACTAATCGGTTTGAGTCATTTTTCATAGAAAAGTACTAAGTGCCCCAAAATACTCTTATTGCAGCTTCTTCCGTTCAAATATTTGCAGCTTTACACACTCTCCCATGATGGCGAACTAAAACCCTTTGACGTGAGTACGAAACAAGACATTAGATGACATAATTTTAGGGTTTGGGAGAGACAGACCGACATTTTTCAACATTTTAACACATTTTTCGATAAAATGATTAGTCGACTAATCGAAGAAATAATCGACAGATTAGTTGACAATGAAAATAATTGTTAGTTGCAGCCCTAGTTAGCTGTTGGTTCGATGATTTTCACTCGATAGCTAGCGGGCTAACCGCTACCGTCAGTAGGCCTATATGTTGCATTCACGAATCACAGATAACGTGCTTAATATAAATCACCACACACTCCGAATAAATATACCTGCCTAGCAGAAGGCTAACGGCAGATTAGCACTGATTAAAATACATTTCTGGCCGAAAGAGAGACATGACAATAATGTTATATAACTTGCTAACACACAATGACTTGTGTTTAGAGTGCGTAGCGAAATTAAACTCACCCTGAAGAAACATGAATGCTTGTAATCGTATTTCGAACATGGGATAGTTGTGCACGTTTGTGGCCGAAATCAGCATTACAACAAACACCTGTTTACACAGATGGGGGAAACAGTAAAATCATCACCTGCCTCTCAGGGCTTCCGTACTCGTGTAACCACCCACTGTATTTATTCCAATCTGCCCTCTATAGTGTCTTAAAATAAACACGACTTATGATGACAGGCAGCCCTATAGGGAGTTACTCCTCTCCTCTTTTCACACGCTGTCACTGTTACATCATTTTGTGTATGGAGATAAAAGTGCGATCATCAATGCGTAATGAGATGTGTGAATACCAATAAATTAATGTCTATGAATAAACATTCATGGCTTATTCTTTTCTTTTTTCTTTTTCACCCACAAGCCGAGCTGCTGCTCTTTGTTCTGACTTGTGAGCGCTTCACCAGAGCAAATCTTTAAGTGATGCAGATGTGGAGATGGATCCAACAGATGATAATGACTGTCTTCAGCAGCTAAACAGCAACAGGCTTCAGGGGAGGAGGAAGTGGAGAAGACGAAAAAGGGGCGCTCTCTCTTGCTTCCCTTAAGGCTATTAGCATTTGTATTATGAACGGTACATCACCTTTCCAACTTGCAAACCTGTGGAACTGCATCCTTGGGGACAGTTCCCTAGCAACAGTATCAAAACTAACAGGCAGCGAGTGCTGAGGAGGACGATGTCAAAATGTGAGCGCTGCGTGCCTGGAGGGGGAGCCCGTAATGAATACAGCACACGGGTTTCAAACTTGTGTGTGAGGTCAGAGTGCCGTTTTAAGGTTTAGGATGAATTCCTAACTGGGTATATCTGCGTTTTCTGTGAGAACGAGGCGTTATGATTTGCCGATAAACACAAAGAGCCACAGCTTACTTTTTTCAGGCATCTTCTTGTCCTGCTTCTGGAGATTTCGCTGTGGCAGGCACATCAAAGTGGATCTCTCCCACCAGCCCTCGAGCAATAAATGGATTGGGTTTTTTTTTCCAACCTTTCCTCTCTTGTTTGTCAGATCTGTAGTCCCTCCAAGCACCTCCAGCATCACGGGTTCACCCATAAAAGCCCTATTTAACTGGTTGCAACGTATGGTTGTTCATGCTCTGCGATCCACGCTTCACCATTCTTCCTGTTTGCCCACATTCATCGCATGAACACACACTCCTCCTGATGCACAAACACACACTCCTCCTGATGCAACCTCCTTCCCTGAATGTTAAAATAATGAAAAAAGGAGCCTATAAAGACTAACTCTTGTTATATATGGATTCAGTTTGGTTTTAAGGCATTCATTGACTGTGCTATGTTTAGAACAGAACGCTCCCAACGACCCTGATACGATGAGGGCAAAGCCACTTTAACCACTCGTCTTCTTTGTAAATCTAAAAGCAATTAAGTACGCATTAGTGCAGGAAAATGAGGCATGTAGAATCAATAGCTACTGTTCTTTTCACATCTACACGGCGAAGAGGGATTATTAGGGATGATGTCAGTGTAGGACCGCATTATAGTGGTGTTGCCCCCCTGTAGTGTCAATTGGCCTAGCAAAGAGAAAGAGGGAGAGAGCTTCAGCCTTGCAGCACTATCGCCTGGAGCTGCTTCCTTCTCTTTCTCCGCACACAGCAGGAGAACGCTAAGATCCCAGAGCAGGCGCCTGCATGCTGATATTTATCGGCAGACATTTCCTCAACAAAACCCAATTTCAGCCACAATACAAATTGGCTCAAAACTGAGAGCGCCTCTAAATCCGGCGAGCCAAAGAGATGAAATGGATCTCCATTTTTATGTCTGTATTTTTAGTGATGCAGCATGGCACATGTTATTGATCATGCAGGGAGCCTTTTGTGCACAATGAAGGAAGGGTGCATTGTAAATAGAGAGCCTGGATGTAGCAGCGTACGTGTGTGTGTGTGTGTGTGTGTGTGTACGGTGAGTGCGCGTGGTTCTGTACGAGCGTAAAGGGCTCACTTAGGAGAGGCGAGCAATGAGAGCGACAAGCAGTTTGAGAGGATTAGAGGAACACAGTGTGTGCATACAGAGGCGCTGTGCTAGCGGGCACTTTGGCTGTCTTAAATAAATCATGGATTTAACTGATGATGTGTCATTCTCACAAAGTAAATAAGCTCGTTGTGGGTGCTGTCAACCCCCTGACAATCTGCGCCACGCAGCCACATGAAATGCAGTCAGCCCAGCCCTGATCTAGTTTACTCTCGCAAGCTTTAGCGCACCACCTCCCTGCAAAAAACACAAACAAAAATAACAACCATGATAACACATCCAAGGAGAAAATAAAACACTGAAGATACAGGCATTCTGACAAAACAAGGGGATATTCTTCATATTCCTTTTTGCATTTTTTAAAGTTCTCCTCATGGAAGGTCCAATTTGTGCTGTGGACATATAAAGCTTCACACCTCCGGACGACTACACAGATACTGGTAAGCACAGTGTCTTGGCTGGGCGTGTTCCTGTTACTTTAGTCTCTCCCTAACCTGCTGCTAACGTTAGTTTCCTTTGGCTCGTTAACATAGCTTCAGGCTGCGCCGCTGAAGTTACGAGGCGCAGCCCGGCCAAACGGACATCAGCGTGAGCCTTCGGCAGTTTGCATGAAAAAGGCTTTTAGTGCACAGATTCCAGTCGAGGGTTAGCTCTGGGTATCATAGCTGCTGCAGTGGTCACAGGGGCCTGGTGTACTGTGGCCTGACCTCAGCCGTGTGGAGCCCCTCCCTCTGCCATCAGGCGTCCTTTCAGGCTTTCACTCTGCTCCTCCAGGCCCACATGGGGTTAGATGTGTGAGGTGGTGCCTGAAATTAGGAAATAGAAGAAGAGGGGAAAAAAAGGAAAAAGCTTTTACAAGTTTAGAGAAGCATGCACAAGGCTGAGAAAATGTTCTTGGTTATAACCGAGGAGGCTATAATTATGATAATCCCTTTCTTTGTTCAAGTTACAGGCTTTGGACTGCCCAGCAAATTGCGTTTTAAATGCGACGGGACAGTTTGCAAAGTGTGCGACAGTGACGCTCCCTTTCTCTCTCCGTGCCGCCGTCTCTCTTTATCTTACACCTCCTCCCTGCCATTTAATCACACCGTCCCTCCCCCCGACTATCGACCCACAGCAGTACATATTTGCTCTCCTCTCCATCTCTCCCTCTCCCCTGGGTGATGGAGGAGCAAAGAGACTGTCTCCGAAGCGTGGGCTGCTGCTGTCCGTGCAGCCGTAGCAGAACTCACCCGGTTCTGAAGGGAAGACGTTTCTCAGCTGCTCGATGACTTCCTGGAGCTGCAGCACCGTATCCTGTTCGTGCTCCATATCATCTCCTAACACACACACACACACACACACACACAGAAGGTTACACTTCTCTGAATGGTTAGGTGGGGGATGGGAGGGGAGGATGCATGGTTTCACATTCAACGTGCGTGCATGTGTCAAGCCCACATCTAAAGCATGGCTGCACGTCGCTGACCTGCTGCTTCAGTGTCAGTGGTCTCTCTGCTGGCCGGCTCCCCGTGGTGACCCCCTCCAGACACAGGAGAAGACAGAGTTGACGGCTCTGATCCGTTGGCCTCTGAGTCATCTTTGGGCTGTTTTTAGGGAAGACTGATTATCATTCAAATCAAATAATTGCTCACATCCATCATGTTTCATGCCGCGGAGACATTTAGCCTTTCACATAGTAATGAATGTGATAGTTAATGGCACTTAGCCAGCAGCCCTCGATCTCTGAGCAGAACTATTATTTTTTTAAAAAGGCAATTTTCCCTGACAGCCGTTACACGAAACCATCAGGTTACTGTGATTTGTGCTTTGATCGACAGACAAAAAGGTGGTGAATTGCAGTGCACACAGCAGCGTTGCAGTCAGTGGGTGGGGGGAGGTCTCAAATCACAATCAAAGATGCATAATGTAACTCTGGAGGATATTCCCCAAATATCACATATATATATGCACCATCTTTTGTATTGTTTTCAGCAACACTGTAGCAATACTCAGGAGGTGAGTAAGTTCAGTAGTTGCAGTGAGGCTGGGGTGTCTGCAGAGACTGGGAGGAATTCATACATAAACTTTTCACAGACTACAAAGGCAGATTTCACTGATTTTATTTTTCGAGAAAATGAAACTGTGATATTGTTCCTGGGAGAAAAAGAAGTGCATTTTTGTTACCCAGGAGTGTGTACATCCTCCTCCGCCTCCTTCTCTTCTCTCCTTACTCTCAATTTCCAAGTCTTTAACCTGAAGAAGAAGCATCCTGTCCCTCCTAAGTGTTTTTCTCTCTTGTCACTCACTCCCTCTGCTGTCTCTTTATTCAGTGACCTGCATGCACAATTTACATTTGTACTCCCACGACGGACAATTTACACTTTAATATACTAACCCAGTAATTGTGTGTGTCAGCTCCCACTCTCCTACCCATCTCCTTTCCTTCACTCTGCAGTAAATCCTTTTATATTACGCTCCAAGTGTCTTAAGGCTTATCCTTTCTTAACTCTACCTATACTGTGCGTTTTGTACTCCTCCTTTTGGTGTTTCCACCTTATGATAGTACATCTTTAAAGTTCAGAATTTACATTTTTGCACAGTTGTCATTTTGCACATTTATTTCTTTGCCTTTCAGACTGCATGTAAAGCACCGTGCTACCTGATGCTCTGTGATGCATACAAATGTTGAAACCCACTGAACGTCTGTGTGTGCCTGTGCCCTTTATTCAAGCTGTAGCTGCACTTCAGATGCATGTTAGAAATACAGCTGATGCATTTGAGCAGAACCCCTCAGCAGAGCAGACACTGTTGACGATTGACACATTAGTGACTGAAGGGATCAAACTTTTGACCTTCAGTGTTCATCAAGCATTGACTTCCACAGCTGAGGGTCCTGGATAGCAAAGGCCTGATTACCCTTAATGAGAAGTTAAGGTTTTGGAACCATTGGTAGGGCCCTGCCAGAGGATCTCAAGCAGCGATCATGCTCAGAGGGAGTTAGCAGATCACAGAACCTTAAAATCAATGCTAAAACTCACAGGTAAACACTGAAGGGCAGAAAGGATTTGAGTGATAGTTGCTTCTCTGAGACCGTGTTAAAAGTCTGGCAGCAGAGTCTTGTGTAAGTTGGATTTATACAATTTTAAAAAAGACAACAGTGCTAATGCAGCTGGTGCTGAGGCCAGGTAATCACAACTGTCTCTGATTTGGAGGCATTCAACTGCAGGACACTTTTGGAATTCCAATTCTTAATTTCAGCAAGGCTGGACGGGCTCATGAGTGGTACAAGGCTTTCTTCTGGACATACAGTTGTGTATCATCTGCATAGAATTACAAAATGAATACCATATCTGCACATGAGGACCCTGCAAAAGAGAAGGTATTAACTCAAGTTTGTTGGAGGAAGCACTCAGATGCTCTGGAGGAAATGTTTCACAAACTATCAGCTGCTCAAATAAAGCAGCCACTAAGGAAGATGGAATACTAGTTACTAATGACCTAACCGATTTTCAGTTACTGTACTGTACTGTTTAATCCATCAAAGTAAATGCACAATGTGAAAGGCTTTCTTTTACGGTTACTATCCTTCTTTTCATAGATTAATTACTCTAAATTCTGCATTTCTTCTTTTATGTCCCATGCACAGTAGAGTATGGGGGATGAGTAAAAGAAAAAATAAAGAAGTAAGTACAGGAGTATTACCAGTAAAATATACCTAGTATAGTATCAGAAGTACTCAGTATACAGAATAGGTGCTTCTACACCAGGGGTGCAACCGTTACTACCAGAAGAGCCATTTTGGGTCCAAAAGTAAATTAACTAAATCTGTCTGGAGCCGCAAAATATATATATTCCCCAAATTTTAGAGAAAAGGCGCCAGGTCGTAGACATAGATATGACTTACATTTTTGTTTACGAAATGTTAAAACATTTTTACATTTGTTGTAGATGTATATGTTACACATTTTTTTACATTTGGATAATGTAAGAATCACGTAAGGCCTACAACAATGATAAATGAAAATGTTCAAAAATAACCGTAATTCACTCCCATGTAGCGTAATTTTTGGTCAAAGCCACAGGGAGCCATTGGAGGGGCTAAAGGGCCGAATGCGGCTCTGGAGCCGCAGGTTGCCTACCCCTGTTTTAGCTGCAGTGATGGAAAATAAGACACCACTGCACTTATTTAATGGCTCATTTCACTTTAAAAAACTGCCAGACTACAAAGTTGACAGGTCAAAAGTAATATGCACCTGCAAGTATTTTTTATATATTGTAAATAATTTCCTGTCACTGAACTGCGATATAGACACTATTTTGCATTTTGATTTCCTGATTTGTTTTTTGGGGATCTGCAGTAAAACCCAGAGCTGACGGTAAAGTTATATTTTCTTTTGGTTGTTAAAAACTGGCCTGGGACTGGACTGTGAAAAGTTGTCGGGAAAACAAAAAACAGACTCAGTGGACTGAACTCTTGAGATCGTGGGCTGATTTTTCCCATGCACACACACACACACACACACACACACACACACACACACACACACACACACACACACCATAATTGCTTTGTTTGTTTACTGATTGAATACACCTTTTGAACCGCACTGAGCTGTGCTCTATTTGTTTGTGCCGTGCTGGTTTTTGGTGATATATTTCATCATTTGCTGTGTGCTTTATTGTTTTGTGGCCTATGGTTCGACAGAGTTATTTTCTCTCTGTTTTATAATTATCTGTCAGACGTGATTCTGCCTGGCGCCCCACTTTTTAAAAAAGAATCAAACCTTGAATGACTTTGATGCCCAAACAATGATCAGAGTTGCTTTACCTTGTTAATATGGACTTTAAAACTGTTTTGAATTACAAAATAATGGAATTCAAAATATGCAATAATTCAGTGATTAATCACAGTTAAATGACTAATTGTTTGACAGGCCTGATTATTATTATATATCATTAATTGCTAATGTTGGTGCATTCATATGAGCAGCATATTACAGTTGTAGCTGGTCAAGTTGAAGCTAATTTGAACTACTTTATATGATGCAAAGTTTCGATCTACAGCAAATTAGGGTAATGCTTTGACTGATGTGTCCATACAGTCCTAATTATTTCCAAATAGTTTCCTGAGTTAGCGTAACCTTGAGTCTGTTGGTCAGTGCACTATAGGTCAGGTAAACATGAAAAAAAAATTAAATTGGTTTACAGACAAGCTCACAATTCAACCATATATGGAGAAAAAAACCTATCGAATAATAAATGAATGACAAATAAATATTTACTTGGGTTTAAATGAGCAGCTCAAAATCAGTAATTAACTGAACACAAACAACGGAACTTCTCTCGGCGTTGTACCTGTAGCAGTAGCTCCCTGAGCCTGCGAAGCTGGGACTCCAGCTGTTTGTTGTGGTCCTCCAGTATCTGCATACGGGTCTCCAGGCGCGTCTTGTGTTGCCGCAGGACTCGTGCCTCAGCCAGGAGCTCCTCATCCTGCTGCCCTCCCTCCGTGGGTGAACCCGGACCACCCTCTCCGGCCTCGGTCAGCATGGGCACCGACGCCGCCTCCTCGTGCTTCCACTTGAGCCTCCTGTACTCGCTCTGCAGCACCCTGAGGACCCACAGTGGAGGACAGACAGAGAGAAAACAGTCAGACCCACATGCTGGTGCAGCATACAAAACAAATAAACACAGGTGAAGGTATTTATCCAGCTTCCACTTGACACCAACAGAGATGCACCTACACATAATAAGTGATGTGCGTTATATAATTAGTCAGTGCAGCAAGGTGCTAAAGTATTGTTGATATCGCACCACATGGAATGCAGTCATCTTCACTTTGAACATAAGTCTTCTATCTGCACGTGTGACACCAAGGGCGTCAACTGACTGCTGTGCTGTGAAGCATTACTAAATGAGTTTTAATTGGGTTGGGTTCTGGAAAATCATATATGCCTGGGGAAGGTGGAAAAGGTTAATGTGACTAAGTGCAAAAGAAAGCAGATTAAGTGAATAAATGACGATGTACAGTCATGACGTATGGTCATTGCATAAGCCAGTGCATATTGTTTCTGGCTGGGCTGTTACCAGAACTCTTCCAAGAGCACATAAGTCAGGTTTCCATCCAAATGTGGCACAACTTTTAGCTGGATTTTCAGAAAATCTGCGCAACAAAAAGCAGATTTATTTGCTTTTCCACCCACTACTGTTGCACGACTATTAGTGGTTGATTCATCAAGATAGGCCGCAGGTAGGTGTCATGGGCTGAATCCAAATGTCCACCCTCTGGACTTGCTGACTGGGCCCTCACTGACTTCAGTTATATGTAATGTGACGTATTTACCGTCATCACGTAAAGTCTGCAAGGGCAGAGACTGCAAACGGCTGATAGACAGGCCTCGAGACTGTTTTACTCGTTGCCGTGGAAATGATCAAGTTGATGAACAGTGCCTGCTCATCTGTCCCTGCAGAAAACAAGATATTAATCCTATGTATAGCCTTTTGACTAAACAAAAATGTAGGCTCTTAATACATCTCTATATAACAGTCTACACGCATTCAAAAACAGAAACAGAAATGTTTGTAAATAAGGACTATAACTCAGTAAATTGGGTATTTACTGACATTAAAAGACCTTCTTTTGTTGTTTTTCAGCCATTTTTTAGCCTGTTACACTGCGCAGCCTGATAATAATCAGGGCAGCACTAATAAAATGCATTTTCATTCTCTCTCCAGCCTGTACTTATACATATTTCTGTATCATGATGTGGTTGAATATTATTTCTGGCCCGCACAATTCAAGTAGCATTTTAATAGGCCTAACTATTAATAACTATTTTTAACACATTCATTTTTTTTCAGCAGTTGAAAAACCCACAACAGCACGTCTGTATTGCAATCAATTGTGGGTTACATTTGGATTCAGCCCAAATGTCTGGACTTCACCACACTTGCAGATTTGCGGACTTTGCAGGCGCGTTCCACTTTCTGCAGACTACCAGAGAGTCAGCTTGGGATGCAGGCTTCAGCAGACTTCACTGATTAAATTTGCCCACAATTATTGCTGTAGAGTGGAATCAAAATGCATTGTATTCTGGCAGCCAACTCAATAAGTTGCCCAGTGTAATGCCAAATATAAAGGCTAAAAAAGTTGCCAAAAAACAACTAAAGAAGATCTTCTGATGTAACTAATAGGCCTACACAATCAATTTAGTCATAGCTCTGTCCATATTTACAAACATCTCTGTATGTGAATGTCTGCGGTCTATATGTTAGACAGAAATTTATTTTGTTCACCCACAAAACAACCCTATACATTTAAATCTTGTTATATACAGCGACAGATGAGAAGACAGTATACGACAGCAGTAACAATGATTGTAATCGACGCTCAAACGTTTCCATGACAACGAGTAGAATAGTAATTGAGTAATTGAGGGCTGTCTATCAGTGGCTTGAGGTCTCTGCCCTTTACAACTATATATCATACCACTGCAGAATTAGAGGGCGCAATGAGATGATGTAATTAACAAAGTGCCAGTCACACCTCAAATGAAGAAAAACAACGGCTGTGTAATAATGAAGAGCACACTGGACGATCTAAATGGAGAGTTTTGAAAAACAATATTACAGCTATGTGCTCTTGGAAGAGTCCTGAATAACAGCCCTGTGTGCATAAGCCAAGCAGCAACCTCTGAGGCTGAGAAATGAAACCAACATGGAAGTGCAGTTCCTCTAATGGCCACTTGAGGCTGGTTGGTCAGTTAATCCTCATAGACCTCCACATTAAAGTGCCCATCTTCACAGTAGAAATAAACATGTTTACAGCCTGGTACAAAAATGGTTTTGGTCTCTATAGCTGATCAAAACATTTGTAGCAACCGGGGTGAATTTTTTTTTATATAACTCACAGTTTACATTTTATTAAGCCTTAAAGTTACACAAATTTAAGGGCATGGCCGCTGTAAGTGACAGGGTGTCTGAGAGGCATCAACACAGTCTATGACTCAGATCCACCTCTCGCACCTCCACAGCTCCACCCTCTCATCCAAATACAGTCACTTCTGGTTCCATTAAAACCAAGATGCCGACAGATGAAATTTTAAACTCAAGGCTTTAAAAATGAAAGTCCACAAACCAATTAGTGACGTCACAGTGGCTACGTCCATGATTTGAAACATTCTATGGCATCAGTGTGTTACAAGCCTCCAGGGATAACAAAGAGAGCTTCCACTGGCCTGTGCAATGACTGTGTGTCGTCATTTATTTGCTAACCCTATTTGCTGTATTTCAAGATTTTTAAAAATTTCTGCTGAAGTTTTTTATGTGCCAGTTGAAAATACACATAAAACGCACCAAATGGCATAACTTCCTCATTATTTGTATTTTTATAGACTCAACTGGTGTATGTGCAATAAGAAGAATAAGAATAATTGCAGAGATGTTTTTCGTCTTTTATTTTTTTCCCCTTTTCTTATGACCCTGTTAAAACCTAATTTTCTCGCTCTTGTTCTCTCGCCGTCTGTCCTCCCAAACTCTTAATTCTGTTTATTTTCCATGTTTTACTTGGATTTTATTTCCAAAATAAGTCTTGCTTTTCTTTTGTTGTAAAATTGAAACTGGTGGAGTCGACCTTTCTTCCGATTATTGATTATGGTGATGTGTTATATATGAATGCCTCCGCTCACTGCCTCCACGTGCTGGATAATGTGTATCATGGCGTTCTGAGGTTTATCACAAACCGTGGTGCTCTAACACATCATTGTGTCTTATACACTAAAGTAAATTGTCTAACACATCATTGTGTCTTATACACTAAAGTAAATTGGCCATCTTTATATGCACGCCGGCTCGGCCATTGGTATGTCTTGATTTACAAGGCCATTCTTGAGATGATTCCATCTTATTTATCATCTCTTTTATTCCTGAATAATAGAGCCCACAGTCTCCGTTCTCAGGACTTTTTACATTTTACTGTTCCTAAGGTCAGAACAGAATTGAGGTTTTCTGCTCCAACTTCATGGAACAATTTGCAGTCAGAGCTCAAACTCCAAAGCCTGGTATCTCTGAATGTATTTAAGTCCATGATAAATCCCATTGTATCCAGGCTTTATGAGTGCAAATGTTTTATTTGATCTCAACCTGATTGTGTAAATTCAATTGTTGTTATTTGTATCTCTTATGTCTATGTTTAATGTGACAATGTGTTGAAACTATATGTGCTGCCATTCTTGGCCAGGTCTCTCTTGTAAAAGAGATCTTTGATCTCAATGGGACAAACCTGCTTAAATAAAGGTTAAATAAATAAAAATAAAAATGTATATCAGGCATTTATGTTGCTATGCCAGTGTTTGTGTTGAATTGTTAACTTTAGATTTGTTACTTATTTTGTTTTGTGTCAGTGTGATGGCACTAAAAATATTTCTTTAATTGTGTCTGAGTAATCCTATAAGGGGTGGGCCGAGTTGAAACAGCCAGACAGGAAAATAGACCATGCATTCATGCATTGTAGAAAAGTACTGAACTGGTAACATCAGGAAAATCCATTAAGTATCAAGCTGATGTAACAGTGTTAGAGAGATACTATGCAGGATTTTCCTAAAAAAGACGTGGTGGTGGCATGTCTATAGAGACTCTGCCCTCTACCTGCATTTTCTTATTTTCTGTGCTCAGGATGTTAATGGGCGTGTACTCCCACAGCGCTCATGTGAAGTCAGAGCTTCATAAAAGGGTAGTGATCAGTTGCCAGACTGTAAAACATCAGGCATCCAAGAGACACAGAGCAGAGAAAACACAAATACAGTGAGGTGAAACACCAAAGGAGAGTCATTTGTTTTACTTGTACTTACACTAGTGAGCATGTTTCCAAACAGTAACCGACAATCCTGCATAGTATACCTTTAAAAGTATTTTTGCAAGCTATTAAAAAAGACCCAAAGCTTCCAGGACCCCAAAAAGAAGAACAGGGTTAAAGGTGCTGGTGTCAAAGGTGTTTGGTATTGATGTACGAGCCTCATGAGAGCCACAGCAGAAGATATAAACTAAGCTCCAGCAGCCTATCGTCATAAATAAAGACAACAGAGCACACTGCAGAGTTATAACTGAACTGGGTCAAGGTTTCAGACACCCAAAGGGCACAAGTGTATGTGCGGATGTCACTGTGTGTGGAAAGGTCACAACCGAACTGAAGACAAGAGAAAATTATTCATATGAATCATTCGCATAAAGGTTGCCTCTGGTAACCAATTAAGTGGATAGGAGAAATGAATTTGCTTCATTTATGGGAAATGCCTGAGCCTCTCAGCAACTAGGACACAATAAATTCAAATTCAAGCATTAACATCCAAACGAACGTGTCTCAGAGATGTTTTACACTTGTATCACACCAGTCGGCCCATAATTGACTCCTCCTGTCTCTTCTGCAGGACACCAACAAACTGTTATTATGAAGTGTTTCCATGTTATTGCCACATCATTTTGCTTTGTCAGGAATGCATGTAGGAAATGCTGCTTGTTTTTTTAAGGCTGTTCAACAGGATTTAGAGTGTTTATTCTCTGCAGAAGGTTTGCACACGGCAGGAGACATACCAAAACAGTGCAATGCCTCCAGATGAACACACTCATATTTGTGTTTTTATGCTTCTGGGGAGCTTCACTGATGAAAATCACTGCCTGAATCAAACTTTTACATCTCTGCTTCATGCTTTAGCCCCAAACATAAAGAGACAGTTCATGCCCAAATCAAAAGTACACATTTTTCCTCTTACCTGTAGTGCTATTTATTAATCTAGATTGTTTTGATGTGAGATGCTGATGGCACTCGACTTGTGGTGTTCAAAGCACCAAAAAATACATTTGAAAAACTCAATAGCAATGTCTCCTTGCAGAAATCATGACCTGGTTGCTAAGATAATCCACAGACCTTGTTGTGAGCAGTTTCAGGAACAATTGACCCTTCGCTAAGTCCTGCCCCGGACGCAGACCTGCCAATCATAATGTAGCATCAGGCCGGCTCAGACCAGGGTCCAGCAACAACACAGCTGTGCTCCATTGACTCTAATGTAGTCGTTTCAGATTTCCTTAATTTTCAGGCTGGTTTTGTGGATTTGGAGCTAAATGTTGTGCCTGGGGCACGTCGTGTATTAATGATACTCGTTACCTGGAGAGGTTGGAAAAAGATAAACGTTTTAAATCAAACCCTGAACAGTGTAGGGTTAGCTAGCTAGCTACTGAAGATATAGCCTACTGAATGTAAACACATGCTGCTTTTGCTTTTTAATGATTATAACAGTGAAACAAAGACCGACCCTGCTGTACAGGAACCAGTGAAGGGAAGCAGGGAAACTTTGCTGATATTCAACCAGCTGTGTGTCATCACAGTGTGTGCAGATGACCACTGTTTGACTTCCCCTGGAGATCCCTTCCCCTCCGGTGGCAGAGGTCCAGGCAGCAGCACAGGGGCGAAGCCAAACACTGTTCATCTGCACACACTGTGATGCCACACAGCTGGTTCAGTATCAGCAAAGTTTCCCTTTATATTCATTGTCTTGTGTGTCGATCAGCAGTGATGTGGTGGTTCACTTTGACACTGTGATCTGTAGCCTATAGTTCGGCTTTAGCCTCTAACTATCTTTGTCTTTTTAACCTGTTGTTGCTGCTGGGTCAGTTTGACATCCTGGATATATCCTTCAAACACAGATTGTAGACCCCTCTGTCTGCTTCTCTCTGGAATCACTGTTTCATTTTTCAAAAATGTGATAATATTTCTTCAGGGGGTGCAGTTAGTTATCGTGTGGGCTCCATGCTTACTCTGACAGCTTGTCGGACCATCACCATCGCCATCACAAAGGGGTGGGGCTTAGTGAAAGGTCAATTTTCTTTCTACCATGCATCTACTCATCGACTGTGACAGCAAGAGAGGTAAATATTAATGGTGTCCTCCTCAGCTGAGCCGTTAGCTAGCTCAGTGTGATGCACGCCTCCTTCTGCACAGTGATAGAGTTGGTGGGTGTAGTTTAGTAGGAAGAAAACAGTTGCTACATGAAACTGCTCACAACAAGGTCTGTGGATTATATTGGGTGACCAGGTCATGATTTCTGTAGAGACATTGCTGTTGAGTTTTCAAATGTATCTTTCTGGCGCTTTGAGCACCACAAGCTGAGTGCCATCTAGTTCCATTATACTGAGAGAGGGCAGACATCTCTACAGCCAATACCTTCAACACTTGGCAACTCACAACAAAACAACTTAGACTGATAAATAGCACTACAGGTAAGAGGGAAAATATGTACTCTGGATCTATCCCTTAATTAAAATCTCATTCTAATCTACAACCAAATTCAACACAGTTCTCACTGCTTCCAAAAATAGTTTTATGGATGTGACTGAGTCAGTGCACTCTGTTGACTTACAATGTGCAATCAATCTAGTTCAGAGAGATTTATTGTGTGTGAAAACAAACACACAGTAATGATTCCACCACTTGAACAAATCAAGAAAGGATACCCACTCTGCACTCACTGCACAATGTCCTAAAACACGTGTTCATTTTTTTCCTGGATACAGACCTGTTCTCATTCTCCAGGCGGGCCAGGGTGCATTGGAGCTGCTCCTTGTCCTGGTGCTCCAGGTGGGCAAGCAGCATGTGCTGTCCGCAGGGTGAGTCATGGTCCAAGGCTGGGCTGGAGTGACGCAGGAGGTACTGATCTTCATCCCTGAGTCCCCCACACAGGAGACAGCACACTGAGCCACCAGCAAACAGCCACCAGCAGCACAAAGCAGAGCCAAGGGCGGCATGGGAGAGCAGACAGGCCAAAGCAAGGCAAGGCAAGCAGCACGAGGAAAGATATTCCAGGACGAGACGCAATCAAACAAAACTGCACAGTCTGGGACGAGACACTATGATAAAGGCATTGAGCCAGGTTCACAGTCCAAAATATGAAATGTCCTGTAATAAACTTGGCTCTCCACGACATTAAAAACCCATTCACAGTTATTAAAAATGGAAGGTGGATCTTAAGCTACATCACAATATATTGTCCAAATAATAAACGCTTTACTGAGGACGGAACAGGAAACTTAATGTGCAGATCTGTGATCGCAGACCTACGGCTGTAAAACAATAAATGCATCTGTGAATGTTTGGCAATTATTTTAATGGAATGACAGCTGTTTGTTAATTTATATGCTTTGATAATGCTTTGGGCTGCAAAGCAAAATACTTTAATGGGCCAAAGTTAAAAGCAGGTTATAGGCTTTGCACTGTCATGCCGAATAATACATCACAGAGGTATTTATAGGCCTGTTTCAATCAGTCTGGTTATATAAATATTCCACAGATGGCCAGATCCACCTTAGATGCTGCACACCTCTGTAAGATTTGCTATTTAGAAGGTCCTGCTTAACCTTTTGATGCATGGGTGGGTCAACAATGATCCAGGTTGTTTTTTGAAGACAAAATATCTCTGCATTTCATATCGTAGGTATTCCTGAAAAATGTGCTTTTGATTTTATCCCATTCCAAATTTTTATTGACCAATTTGTCATTACTTCCATAATGTGCGTCAAAAATGACTTTTGAATTTTTTGTGATGTGTGTAAATTTCATATATTTATATAAAAAAATGAAGGTTGTTTTACGTAACTGAATGTAATTTACATTTTGATTATAATTATATGAGAGTATCTGATATTATAATCAAATCAGCCAGTAACTGCGGTATCTTTTAACCTGAACTCACTTTCCCCATGTTTTGTGTCGAAGTGATTAATGGGATGGAGAATTTTTAGAACCGATTCATTATTGATCGAAAGGGCAGCAGCCAAACAGGCTGCGTTGTAATCAGTTGGGGCATTTATGCACTGTCACAATGTATGTTCACTAAAAGTGTTTGTTTTTGCCACTGACAGGCTGATATTATGATTATAAGTGTTTCTTTTTGCCACTGTCAGGCTCAGATTGTAATCTTAAGTGTGTCACAACATTATGGAACGGATCCCTACAGAGGTAAACCTTATTGTTAAAGAGTAAGATCCATTTAGTTTGACCAGAAACAGCCCTGACATCGTCAAACCCACCAGACTCCATTTAAATAAACAGTAATTTTATCATTGTAAAAAAAACTCCATTCAAAGTCCTCAGAAACAAAATTAAACTCCCTAAGCTGTCTTGGTTTGTCTTTCTCTTCCTCAAACAATCACCAGTTCTGGTTTGACTTGAATAAACCCTTAATTCACACAGTTAGATGTGAAAATATGCTGACTCTATACACGCTAAAATTACTGTTTACTTAAACAGAGTCTGGTAGGTTTGGTAATGGTGATTTCTGGTTAAACAAAAGGGAACTTACCCATTGACAAAAGGTGTATCTCTGTAGGGATCCTTTCCATTATGTTGTCAGACATTAAAATCATAATCTGAGCCTGTCAGTGGCAAAAACAAGCACATTTAGTAGACCTACATGCTCCAAGTGTTTACATCATAGCCCATTTGGCGGCTACAAGCTGCAGCGCTCTCGCTCAATACTGGACCAGTTTTCTAAAACTGTTGTTCCCATTAGTCACTTAGACACAAAAACATGGGAAGATTGGGTCCAGGCTGAACAATTTCAGAGTCATCCTTAAACCTAATTTATAGCTTTCTTACATCAGCCTACCAACAAAGCAGTGGCCCTATAATAGACTCCAAAAGTTTAAATAATGGTGTGAATTTTTTTTTTTTTTTTGAGCAAAATTATGAACCTAACATATATTTGTTTAGAACAAAAATCTTTGATTGTAATATGGGTTATTTTAGTTCCACTTATGGAAGACTTAAGTTTCCATTGATTTAAGCGTTTAAGGTTTCGATTGTTTTCATGTCCATTACGCGGCAACGAGCAAAAAGTGAACACAGACCAATGCACTGAGGTGGACGGTGAAGGCAGAACACACAGGCAGCATGATCCAGGACAGAAAACAGTATGATGCCAGCCAAACATCAGCTGGAGGCACAGATAGCACAGCAGCATGTTCAGAGCCATGCAGCAGGAAAAACAGAGAGGCACTGACAGACAGACGGACGGATTCGCAGAATAAGAACAACAAGATTCAAGGGCATAAGAGCGGAAAACAGCACCGCTACACATAAGGAGTAGAAGTGAAGTGTCATGCATACAAACACACTCTCAGGCATTAAATTAGAGACTGACACAGGCAAATACTACGCATGCACTGATATACACATTTTTGTGACAATACTCCATCCAAGCAACACTCCACATTCATGCACATGGCAGCAGAGACATTGGGAGCAGGCTTGGGAGGATTTCAGTGGTAAAAAAACGTTGCACTGCTGAAAAGTAGTTTTATCTTTTATCTAAGCCTTTAACAAGCCTTTAATGTGGTGTCAATCACATCCCTCTCTCAGAGCACACACACACAAGTCACGTCTGAAAAGAAATAATGAGCACACACCTGGAGCCCTAAGAGACTGTGTAACACTTTGCACAGAGCTGCTGGGCATGCAACCTTGACTTTAAAGAGCGAAATAAAAAAAAAAAAAAAAAAAAAGGAGAGCTATCTCAGAGGAGGAGGAAACGGCTGATAGCCCACACAGATGTCAACAAAATAAGACGTGGAGACACACAAATACAACCCTGTCCACCTGGCACTTCCTACAATGGGGACTCACCTTGTTGGCTGCCTCATTCACATCAAACATCCCTATTCCTCTCACTGCTGTAACCTCGCCACCGCCCTGCCACACAGCCAGCTCGCTACAAACACACACACACCTCTCTCTCCTCAGCGGGGTTTTGTGTATTTACCCACAGATGCGGACTTTAATCACAGCAGGCATGTGCATGATGAAGAGCGGGGACTGTGTGCACGCTGCTCGCTGTGGGTCATTTTCATTATGGGGCTTATTATTTATGTCATGTTACCCAATCTTTCCCTAATGGCCGAACATACATGCACAACCTGAGTACACAGACACAAATGATGTATAGAGAGGAAGGACTGTACACACAGAACATACGTTATCTCCATGAAAGGCTGTGGTTGTAACGAGGGGGGAGGTAGTGTGGGGGAGGTAGCATACTTACAGACTTTCATCAGGAGACAGGCTGTCCGTGAAGAATGAACAATTCTGGCTCTCCATTTCTGCTAATCTATATATATAGATACACACACACACACACACACACACACATCAAGGACAGCACATATTTACACACACATGTATACAAACAGACACACAAAGGAGAGAAACAGGAGAGTGGATGAGTCAGAGCAAATGCAGGAAAAAGCAACAGATTGATATTATCACACACACTGGGGAAATACGCTTCCTCAAACACGAGATAAAACAAACAATCAGCGCAGTTTAGCTTTTAAGTAGTGTGGATAAGACCTGTGGCCTTTTAGTATTACGGACTGCGACTGAACAGCGAGCTGTCCGCAAACATCTGACTGACAAGACTGCAGAGAGGCAGAAATTGCACTTGCCACAGAGCTATAAAAGTGTCCACGAGGAGGGAGGATAAAATCCTGGTAAAATACTGTGCTCTGTCTATCAGCATGCAGGCAATAAAAAGGTAAAAATGTGCTGCGATCCAGCACCACAGACAGCAACCTGTGTGTGTGTGTGAGGAGGCAGCAAGTGAGCTGCTGTGTGGCTTTTCAGGACCAAGGACAGCACTTCCACTTCTGCATTATGTCCTGCTGACTGTCAGTGGACGCCTGCTCTGTGCATGCTGCTCTGTAAGCTGTTTCACTGCTATAACAAATGATAAAAAAAAAATGCTGCAGTAGGGAAAGAAAGTGTTTTTAAAAATACATGTGTTTATGCTGTTTTAGGTTTGACGGCATACATAACAATTACTGTGTAAAGATGATGTTTAAAATGAAAAAATGTGGCTCAGCATGTAGATCTGGGCTGTCCAATAATCACGGGCCTGGCGGTTTGATCTCTGGCTCCTCTTGTCCACATCTGACCTTGAGCAAGTCACTGAACCCCCAATTGCTCCCAGTGGATAGGCATGTGCCTTGCATGATAGCTTGCTGCCATCTGTGTGTGAGTGTGTGTGAGAGAGATGCAAATTGTGAAGCCCTCAGGATAAAAGTGCTGTATTAACGTAGTCTATTTACTAAAGAAAAAAATAAAGAAAAACAAGAGATATTGGATAGACACATTTAGACTAGCTGTGGCAGGAATGCAGCACATTACGCTGCATATTAAAGTGCATATTTTGAATGATTCATATTAAAAAGGATGTTAAGTAAACAAAAGTACTCACACACTCAAACTACTCCTGTGTTATTTATTTATTTATTTAGCACAGCCTCTTACACTCTCTTACAGGGTGCAGCTGCTTTTCTTCATGCATACCATGCAGTTATTTGTATTTTGCTTATTTTTGGGTGTGCAGCTGTAATTTGTGGTGCTTCATGGCTAATATATCAACACAGTAGGATCCAGTCTGGGGGACTTGCCTTTCTTAATGCAGTAAAACACTGTTTATGACAGATATTAGTAGTGTTTTCTTTGTGTATGTGTGTCAGCCCAAATACCAGATGGCACTGTCCGTTTCTGCAAAGCACGAATATGTTGCATTTGAATGTTTCATAGATGTCATATCAACGTTTCTAAAATGACATAGTGTATGAGCTGACTTTGTCATCTTGAGGTGGAGGGGATGATAGACAGTGTGACATCAAGGTGAGACGCCTGCCAAACTGCCGACCACTGTTCGACACCAGCAAAAATCATCCCCACGTTTACAGCAGCTTTAAAAGCACAACAAGGGGCTGTTTTTTGTACAGAGACATCGCTGCTTTTCCTGCCAGGATTGTGCCCCACAAACTGAATGTTGTAAGCCAAAACATGATCTTTACCCAACTGTAACAAAGTGGTTTTTGTGCTTAGTCCACACATTTTCCACAGCGTTGTTGAGACAAAGTTTCAGCGTATTGTATCTGTTGTCTGCAGGAAAGTACAATGCAAACATTTTTTTCTGGCAACTGGGTTAAGATTGTATAGAAATGACAAGATCATCATTTACGACTACCACTATTTACAGTTTTTTACATAGTTGTTGCTATGTGTTTTTTTTTTGTTTTTTTTCTTTGCCTTTATTGACAGGACAGAAGGTGAAATGGGGAGACAGAGAGAGAGTGGGGACTGACATGCAGCAAGGGGCCGCGAGCCGGGTTCGAAACGGCGGCCGCTGCAGCGAGGCAATGCCTCTGTACATGGGGCACCGGCACTATCCACTACGCTACCAATGCCCCGTTGCTATGCATTTTGGCCTTTTGTCCACACACTTTAGTTGACTGCAAACTGCCCTTTTGTAAAATTCCTTCCATGTTTAAGATTTTCAGAAACCCTGTTTTTAGTGTTGCTGTGTAAATGACAAGGAAAATTGAGTTTTGGTCACATGACATCAGATTGTGCGCCGTTATGTCCTTTGTGAAGCGTCACAAATGAGGCAACATTTCTTACAATGGACTTGGTAACGGATGGTAAATGGACTTGCACTTGTATTGCACCTTTCTAGTGTTCTGACTACACTAAGCGCTTTGACGCTACATGTCATAGGCACCCATTCACACACACATTCGTACCAAACAAGGTGCCACCTGCTACTCAATTAACGATTCACATGCACTCAGACATCAATGGCACAGCCATGAGGAGCAATTTCAGATTCTGTATTTTGCCCAAGTATACTTCAACATGCAGAGCAGAGGAGCCGGGGATTGAACCGCCAATCTTCCAATAAGTGGACGACCCTCTCTACGTCCTAAGCCACGGCCCACAAATGGCAGACATAATCAAAATAGTGCTGGCTCTAACCTTGTGAAGAGGATTTTTTTTTTTACATGTTTACACATAAGCATACAGTTACTCTTCCACTATACTGAGGAATAGAGGCGCCAGAATGTGCTACAATGTGCCATTGCATCCAGGCAGTCTTCCGGTAATAGCTTTTTTCAGGCTTACGATTGTCCAACATCTTATTCTTTGCGTGATTGGTGAACATGGCTTTAAGTTATTTCGCCACCTGTTGGATTGGCATGCTCTTGACTGTGCTTTTTTAAAGCAGTGCTTATGTGGACAGTTTTTTTCAGAACAAAGGAGGGAAAATGTCGTGAAAAACGTGTTTTCAAAATTACCTGTGCACATGTGGACTCATCCATCGTAGAAGCATGTATCTCTATCAGTAGCTGTACTTTGACACTAATCTTTCGCTTTCTTTTGACTGAAAAACCTTTGCTCTCCATCACTCTCACCTTTCCATCCTCCATCGACATGTGCAGCTTACACCTGAATGCACAAGACCACACATTCTCTGAAATTATGAAAACATGATCTACAGAGGAGCCAGGTTGAGTGAGAGTCAGCACACCACAAAATAAACTCATCACAAACCATTTCACTTCATTGGATATCAAATGTTAATTACATGTAGCAGTGTTTGACGATCAAAGGGTGAGTTTCTCCTTTATGTGAGTTTATTAACCACGGAGAGAACCAACCTGCTGACTCTTACATACAAGAAGCCTTGTAGCTCCCCACATACATACATTCATACATACAGACACATGAAAGCAGTCTTAAATCTACACTGCGGCACTCCCGGTGCACACAGACGCATACGGCACACTCCATGCTGCATCATCTTTCTCAGAATGTCGTCAGCTGAGGGAGTGAGGGAGGGGGAAGTGATGTAGAGGCTGTCAGGGACATCCACATCACATCCTGCTCCTCTCCAGAGTCCGATGACACAGAGAGCACTGAGAATTTTAGGATTTATCCATGTCCTGTGTCAGGAGGCCCTGCCTGTGAGCCAGAACGCTCGTAATTCAACCTGCGACATTGTTCGTCAGAAAAGGCTGAGTCTCAGTCAGGGACAACAGCAAATGAGAAAGTAAAGGGCAGAAAGTAATAGGAAATAGTAGTGTGGGTATGAGTGTGTGGGAGTCTTGTGCCTACATGTGTGTTTAGCCTCCTGCATGAATGTAAATGGATGTGAGAGGAAATGAGAAACGGGAGAGGGAGAGAGCGAGGGCAAGAGAGGAGAAATCCTAACAGAGTTCTAAGAGGTTTTTTATTATCTCCGTCTCATCCATCCTCTATAAGATGTCGAAGCAGCGCTGATGATGAAAGGAATGAACTCTACTCCTGCATCGATATGGGGGCAGGGGAGGGAGATACGGAGAGGGGGAGAGAGAGAGGAGACAGAGGCTGTCTCAGTGTTTGACATGCCTGGAAATCTGACTCTCCTAACCCCAAACATCAAATACTTTATCTCCCTTGAGATGACTGAAGACTACATTATTGCCATGGATTAACATGAATACCCCTCACTGGCTGAAGGGCACTTTGACACACACATACACACACACACACACCTGTGTAATATGTCATCCCAAGGGGAAGAATTCAAACACTGCCCTGCCAGTGATGACATCCAGTATTTTGATATCGCCTTGACTTTTCATTGGTGTTCAAAGTGAGCGGAGAGTTAAGATTCATACAGGGAGTGAATTCAAATAAGAAATGAGAATTACCCCCTTTATGTCCGATAATGACTGACAGGTAGAAGAAGAAAGAGAGGGAGAATGAAGGACAGACAGGGAGACAGAAGGAAGGAAGTCTGCGCTGGTGATATGAAATTGCATCTTTCACTACACAGCAGCAGGAGGTAGTTGGGCTTGATGTGCCTAAGACTGTCTGGTCCCATGTGGCATGAGACCGTAGGACAATATATATAGGCTAGAGACTAATAACTCAACTCCAAAACACACCAGAAACCAGAAAAGGGTGGAAAAAAACACACATGCTACAGAAACATCGTTGAAAACCTGCAGTCTCAGACAGGTAGACCCTTCAGTTCCCCAGCTAAAGAGAATATGACAATATACACAGAAAACTGCAAGGAGACAGTGCGTCTAAATCTTTTGACACCAGCCGTCAGTCAATGTCGGGCCATTGTTGGAGCATCTGTCGCCCTAGTTCTTGTGGTGTGCCCTACACTGTCAGCACTAGTCGGCCCTTACAAGCCCTTGTCGACTGTTTTTCGGCCAATTCAGCATGCTGAATCAATGGCAGGGATGGCGGAGCCCATCGGTGAGATATCACTCTTACTGGCACTCAAGCTCAGTGCACGAGAAGAGAAAGGGAAGTGAGGAAAGTAAAGTGAAGAGGGCGTGACACTGAAACAAACTTGTTGTATTAAGTAAGATTAATTTGTCATTGAGATCTTTTGCAGAAATGGTTCATAACTGTTTGTGTTACTGTTCGCTAGTGCAGCAGTTCCCAAATGGTCCAGCCACGGGGTCCAGATTTCTCCCTAGTCATTAGTTTAAGATCCACACAGTTTGATATATTCAGAGTCATACTTGCATTTGTCCATGTCATCGAGCTAGTTTGCTGTCTCTGTCAAGTAGCTATGCAATAGTCGCTCACTGTACAGCAGGACACGGCACTTTAAAAGTAAAGCTCTGCGCTGGAAATGCACTGTACTTCAAAGTAAAATGTTTTTTTTTTCCTCACAAACTTGACATGTTGCAGCAGAGTCACTTGCAGTCCATTCAGAATGATGCCATGACCGACTTTTGGATCGCGACCCACCAATTTGGAACCACTGCACAAGCGCATGACAAATATGATTTGTTCCTTCAACATTGGGTTTGTGTTGTTAATGTGCTAAATGGCTAACGAGCATCTTGATTCAGTCCTGTTGGTCCTCTGGTTTCCCTTTTTGAATGAGGAATACAGACTACCGCTGCCTGCTGCTATGGAGAGTTATTTTCGCTCATGCAGGCGCATAATGTACATAGTTGGACTTCATCACCACTATTTCTTTGATATCAGTTTGGTGTATCTGGGCCTTTAAGGAATACAAAGGCCTTAAGGAAGGGAAAAGGAAGAAAAGAAGGAGGGAAGGAAGACAGATGCAGAAAGAAAGAAAAGAAAGAGAGAAAGAAAGGAAGACGTTTCGATTGAAGTCGATTCAGGATGCTGACAGAGTCAGATGAAATACTCAACATTAACCATGATAAGAAGTGTCTTCTTCTATCACCACGGTGCTCAGATCACCCATGAATAAGCAGAGCTTTTTTATTTCTTGTGTCTAAATGCTGATACTCGTTCATTTTTAGCCTGCATGATGTACTTATGTTGGCTCGACGTAATACTAGTCAATGAACTAGACAGTATACTCGGTAACTGTATTTTGGATAAAAGATATTTATGCCTGTCATTCACCCATTCACCCACTAGCCAATGGCAGCAGACTACCGAGCCAGGCGCTGGCCTAACCATCCGGAGCAGCGCTGACATGTTGACATGAGGAAGCGGGGATCGAGCCACTAACCCTGTGATTAGTGGCTGCCTCGGAAAGAATGCTGTCCAAATTCAACACAGCTAACTGGAGGCTCAAAAACTACTATTGAAGTAAATCAAAACACTTCTGATTGTCTCAGTAAAAGCTTCACAGCGATGCCATTTATTAAAGGGCTGTTATGGTGAATTGTACAGGTGTTGCATTTGATTGCAAATGTAACAATGGCAATTTAAAGTTTTATGAACACATCTGTGACTCGTCCTAAGAAACACCCATAACTGGTGTTTACCCAAGCTGTAATAATGTGTGAAGATATAGACAGTGTGTTAAATATCATTTGTTCATATTTTATTCAAATATGCAGAGATTATGCACTCACATATTCACAGGCAGGTTAGGAGGATGCGTCTGATTTCCAAAGAAATCTCTGTTTACTTTCGTTTGAGTGACATTTGTTAAAAGCAACAGTGCCCAGCTCTCATGCTCAGGAAATAATTTAAGTATGTATTCATGGCCCGTTTTTAAAGATTCAGGAGTAAAGAACGTGCCTGAGGCTCAGAGACACCGACAAGCTGGAGACGTTACAAAGCAGCCGTCGGTCTCTCACAGAAAATGTAACAAAAATATAAAATATCGCCATCCTTTTACTTATCAAGCATTCATTATCTGTTTCTGCCCCAGTACCAGACGCTTCATATGAACAACCAGTTGTTGACAAATAACAGGGCTGCCCTCTGAAAATCGAAGACGCCAATCATCCGTCAGAGACCCCTCAGTCAACCGAGATTCTTCAAGTTGAGCAGTCCCTCTTTGACAGAGTTTGTCAGTCACTGTGCAGAGTACTTCTGAGAACATTGTGGTCCCCAGAAATAGCTGCAGAGTCAGCGCTCCTCGCTTTCATGCAGCTCTCTGGGGTAAAATTATTACACTACGTGAAGATGTTTGCAACGTGTACAGGTAGGAGGAAGTGGCTTCGCACAGTCAGGCACCGAAATAACGTTATCTTCTGCCTTCTGCTTGGAAGTCTTGAATTTACAGCTCACAGCAACTTAATTTGCTATAACCTTTGCATCTCCAAAAAACTTTATTGCACATTTCCGATCCATCGTTAGTGGGGTTAGCACGCATTAGCTCGGAGGGCTAATTTGGCGTGTTTATTATATAACATCAGTGTCACTGTCACCACCAATATTTTTATTGAAGCCAGATCCTATTCAACAGACATAATTTTGAGTCAGGTACAGCCCTAACAGATAAATACATTTTAACTGTTGCAACTACATTACAGTGTGTTATACGTTATTTATTAGTTGATTATATAGTGCTTATAAATGATGTCCTCTCTCCTGCCCTCTGTAGGAGACACAGGAGCTTAAAGTCACATACAAATAGACTCAAAAACAGTTTTACCCATGAGCCATCAGGCTGATAAATCGATGTATATAAAAATAATTTTGCTTTTCAGGTGCAATCCACTATTTATTAAACACTGCAAACCACTACTTCTTAGTGCAACACTCCACTATTTATTGTACAACAGCTCGATACAGCCAATTTTTATCACTCTTCTGATTTTATGAATGATTATGTTGTCTGTTTTTTTCTACTTGCTTGTAATAATACTAATTGGCACCTGAACAGATGTAACACTCCTAATCTTGTATATTCTGTGTACAATGACAATAAAGGCTTTCTATCATAACAGTGAGTGCTATCGTTTTGAGTCACTTAATGAAAGCACATTCGAGGGATTATAGATTATTGTCTCAACTAAAGGCCCTTACTGATTTATTCTTATGCAGGAAAAAAATGGTTGAGAAACAAAGACGGCTTCCTGGCTAGGGATAGGACAATACACAATTTTATCAGGAATCTTGATAAAATAAATAAATACACACAATAATTTGATCATGGTAAATTTCTATTATCAGTAAAATTGTGAATATTGTATCCAACAGCACCCAAAGAGACGGCTGGGCAACCAACAATAAAAGAGACTGGCTACAAACACACCAACCTAAGAAAAAAAAACCAAAAAAAAACACAGAGGATTTTAATCAATCATTGACATATTGTTTGATTTCACCAAAAAGGATGTTCACTCAAAGGTGTGAATTAATTCTGCGATGCAATAAAAAATATTTGTTTATTAACAAAATGCAAGGTTAAGTGTTGCCATTTCTAGCAAGTCCTAGTTTCCTATTTCTTTTTTTTTTTTTGAGTCACTCTAATGCGCCACCTGACCTGGCATCTTGGGAACCTTTAATTAAAGACAGGTGTGCTGAAGTGAGTGCGGAGCGTGGAAGACGCCACAGGGTCTTTAACTGCTGCGTATCTGGTTAATCTTAGATTTATTGTTTGATGAAGTCGTTTAATAACCCATTGACTTGAACTTTGGTTTTGTAAAGGCCTGTTTATTTGGGGAATGTTTGAGGATTTTTGTTTTCATTTTTGAATGTGACAGTCAAGACAATCAGTTCATAGCGTCATTCTGCAACTCTCCAAACATCCTGCAAATCAATCAACACTTAAACCAATCAAAGCACCTGGATCATCAAACAGTGAGTAAAACTAAACCAAAGACAGTGAGTTTATTATGTCTCCCGTTATGGCGTCTGTGGGTGGCTATTTTTGAACTTATTTGGATGCTGCAATATTAAGTGATTCAGGTATGTTTTAGCACCATTTTAAGAGTTCGAAACATATTTTGATGACTATCAGGACAAAGTTATTTTGGCAAGGATTATCATGACATGAATTTTTCTTATCATCCCGTGCCCACTCGTGAGATGCAGAGATGAGAGGTTATCTATGAGTAAAGTTGCTAAGATACTGCACAGATACAGTGGACACTTCTAAAAACTATATTTAGCTGTGGGAGTTCTTGTGTTTTCTCAGCAGGCCAGGGAAGGCAACATGTCTCATTCTGACTAAATTAGACTACGTTTCCATTTCTGTTCTCTTGGTTTATTTTGGAGAAGGCTGTTGGCAGCTTCAGATTTATTCTGTTTAGATATTTCTGAGCGACTGAGATGACTCAAAAGCCGTTTGAAGGGAATTGTTCTGTAATTAGAAGCAAAAAGGAAATGTAAAAGGATGTAACATAAAAGATGTTACAGAACAGAGAAGAAGAAAGGGCTAGAGGAGAGGAGAGCATGAGAGAGAAAAAAACAAGAAATAAATGTGTGGGTGGGAGACAATAGAAGAGGGGGATCAAAGATAAGAATAAAAAAGGAAAAAGGCAAACAGGAGGAAGGGAAAAAGGGAGAGATAAGAGGGGTAAAGAGGACAATTGTGCCTGCTCTCTTGTTGGTGTGTGTTCCCTCTGTTTTGGCAGGGCCTAAAGTTGTGTGTCAGAGCCTCAGGGAAGTAATACACAATGGCGCACACACACACACACACACACACACACACACACACACACACTGCAGGCTTGGTGGAAATGTGTGTGTGTGTCCAGCTCTGCAGCACTGTAGGGTGAGCTGCCAGGAGTGTGAGAGTCCAGTGCTGTGCCCCTGTTTATAACCTGTCAGACAGACACTAATCCACACCAACAGCTCCCAGGTGACCAATGGGCTCACTGCCTGAGCAAGTGACAAGCCGCTAGGCACGCTGAACCCCACTGACCTACACACACACACACACACACACACTACAACCGCAAACTGCTCTGCTTATGCGCACCAGCGTGTGTTGGTGTGGAGTGTAACAGGGAAGAAAACTGCTGGGCAGTACAGTCTCTACCTTGGCTGGAGTACAGTGCACAACGCAGCCAAATCAATACTTCAATCAGTGTGTGGTGAACAGAGGTGGTGGTGGTGGTGGTGGTGGTGGTGGTTGTGGTGGAGGCAGGGGTGGAGTGGATATAAAAAGAAGGCAGAAAGGTTGATTTGGAGAGAAGAAAGTGAGAGACTTTGTTGTAGTGATTTGATGTAAAGCAGAGCACAGTGAGCCACGTACCTGCTGGCATAGTGTTCAATCCTGCTGTGCGTGTCTGCGTGGGGCAGCTTAGGTGAGGAGCACGGCCTGGAAACAACAGAAGCCAATGTCAATACCTCACCATGGCATTACTAACACACTCCGAGTGTGAATGAGCAGTTGCTGAAAAAAAAAAAAAACTTAATTCACACATATTCCTATAATCCTGAAGAAGAGAGTTTTATTTGGAAAACTTTCTTGTTTGGATCCAAACAAGAAAAAACACAGTGCAGAAAAGTAAATTTATTCAAGTGCCCAACTTAAACACAACTTAGAGTGTTTCCATTTTACGCTACTTTACACCCTTACTTTGCATATCAAGATTTTACACACAAACACATGATGGTGTTAAATTATGATGCATTTCATTTGATTTAACTGCTGGTTCCCGACATTTCTGGCTCGTTATGCTTTGAAGTCAAGCAACACCTTCTGATGAGTCTTTATCACAGGTTGCATATGTGTATAAGCTCTGAGTGGTTCAGGATCTGGAGTGAGGAGATCTGACAGGAGTGAATTTACTGATTTGGAGGCTCCAGGCAAACCCTGTCTTGCTTTATTTTCACCCTTTCTCTGATTGGAAAAGTACTCAAAACGTTTATTTCTTTAGTAAAACTATAAATAGTCTGCAGCAAGTTAAAGTCAAAGTCATGCATTCAATTTTTAAGGATTGGCAAAGAGGTATTATTAGCACAATGTACTTAGGACCTAGAGTTGTCTTGCTTTGGTCTGAATCAGGGACTAATTTTGTTCCATGGTTGCATAATTGCTTAGAGTTGGTTCGTGTTCTCACGGCAGCATTTACAAGCAGACAAGATAAAATGTGCGCGTGAGAAAGCTGCTCTTGATTGGTCAGAATTTCCATGTGGGAAAAATCCAGGAAGTAAACAAAACACTGAAGAAGAGTACACTTGCAAGATAAATGCGACACTTTCTAATGTCACAATGGAGGGACAACTACGCAGGTTGATTTTAGCGCTGCTCATCGTGGACTATATTGCTGTCATTGTTCATTTTAGTCAAACCATACAGTTTGAAAACGAGGCGCGGCTCCAACTAGAAAACAATGTTTTGATGCATTGGATGTGCTGAATGTGCATATTAAGGCAGTACAGGAGGAGGTGCACATTAATAATCCTCCAGGACTGTAACATGCTCATGTTTAACCCAAACAATGTGTCATGTGACTGCAGTTGGTTCGGATCGAGGTCGGAACATGTTCTCATCACAAATGAACCGCACCAGAGTTCATTTGTAACCAGATTGAGACCACCTCTTCAAGAAGGTCTCGGTCCAGTTGTTTTGGTGCACACCCGAGTGTGATTGCTGTGTTCACACCTGCCCAAACTAACCGCACTTAGGGGGCAAACGAACTTGAGTTCGATTGAACCAAACCAAACAGGGCAGGTGTGAAAGCAGCCTTAAATTTTGTTCAAGGTGGAGCTTTGTATATATTTGTATACAATGCTGGATTGTTTGATGAATAACAGTGTATCATATTTTAATTGTTATATTTGTGAGTGAGGGCACGGTCACACAAGTGCATGCAGGTGAGTGGCCACTGCCTGCCCAGGCGATATTTCTGCTGAGTGTGCGCAGTGCAATAAATACTATGAAATATGATGTTATGG
The DNA here is from genome assembly GCF_006386435.1 of Epinephelus moara. Taxonomy (NCBI): domain Eukaryota; kingdom Metazoa; phylum Chordata; class Actinopteri; order Perciformes; family Serranidae; genus Epinephelus; species Epinephelus moara. The sequence goes on from NC_065509.1 coordinate 28,275,241, forward strand.
GTACATTTTTCATTTACTGGGTTCCATGCCTGTCTCTCTACTCGCTGCCAGCCAGGCAGCATCTCTCATGTGGGGCAGTTTGTATTTTTTATGGCCATTATCATACAATCAGTGCCACAGTGATGATGGCTTTGTAGCTGAAACAGGTCCCTTTCTGTTCATTTTGCCCACATTAAATAAGTTAATTTATCTGTGAGTGCCGGTGTTTCTGCTTATTTTTGGATCCTCACCACAACCATGCACCTCTATATATTGTTCAAGATTTTTTTCAGTTGTGCATGCTGCTATTTTTCAACATTTTTTACAATATCAAACAGTATTGGCTGGTTAAAAACAGCAACAATCAATGTCTCCACATGAAGGCTAGCCTGCTTCTTTGCTACTGGTTGAGGCTGTGACTCCACTGGTCAAAGTTCATCACTGTTGAACTCCATGGGATGCAAAGATGCAAATATGATATGCCAATAGATGTGAAGGTTTTATTTGACATGGGGTGGAAGTGAACGGAAGGCGAAAATTCATCAATGTTAATTTTGTGCATGTGTGAAAAACACCCTAAAAATTTGAACCTGCAACAAATTACCAGTAGTAGTCGGGTAGTATACAGTTTGTTTTTTTTTTTTTAAATGCGTTGGGGACCTTTTGCAAATCATTTCAGGTCACAATAAGTTAGAATATTAACATAAGAAGAAAAAAAATCTTAGCTGGCGGCCCCAGGCAGGTGTCTACCTTGCCTAATGGTAAAGTCTGCCCCTGGATCTGGAGCATCCAGTTATATATTCAAGAGCTTTTTAATAAGGCAGATCATAAGATGACAATTCACATCAACAGTCTTGACCATGTGGACAAATGTGCAGAGGAAAGCTACTGGATTTATACATTTAATACAACTTTACCCTGGGGGAAACCAAAAAAGGAGTCTTGTTAACGTTGATGGTTTCTATGATGTTTTAATGATATATATTTACATACGGTGCGGCAATATCGCCTTGGCTAGATGCAAGCAACGGCCAAACCCCGAGAGACAGCGATCAGCTCAGCACAGGCAATTTAAATGTCTTCACTTCCAAAGCTTCCTCTCACTCTGAATCTTAATGTTGCAACGTTAGGCGCTGCACCATGTCAAAAAGCTCTTACTATAACTGTGTGCTCCAGATCTCCTTACACCAGATCCTGCCTCAGTTGTCCTGTACTGGTTTGAGCTCCGAGTTTGCTGATGTGCAGAGATTCCTTCATCCGTATTCTATTTGTAGTTCATCCAAAGAGTGATGTTCTCTTTTTAGTGCGTTTCATCAGTTTTGAGTCATGTAGAGGTAAAACTATCCAACGTTTCACATTCAGGAGCAAGCATGGATTTGAGAAACATTTTGTGTCGCAGAAGTTTCTTCTGCTCTATCTTGTTAATAACACTGAAGCCTCTCAGATTTATCTTAAAGCCCCCTAGGCTGGAAACCACCGCACTAAACTACCCCACAAGGTGTATGTAAAATTTTAAATCAACCTGCTACAACATTAAACTGCTGCTTATACATTAATGCATCAGTAATAATTATACATGGGCAGTAAGTATAATAAAACATAATAATATATTAATATGAGGGATCATTCTGCAGAATAAGTGCTTTCACTTTTGATAAACATGTCTATGTGGCCTCCACCACTGGAGTCTCATCTCCAGCTCGTGTAATGTTTGAGGTCATAAAAGGTGACCCTAACAGTGACACAATCAGCCGAAACATGAACCCATAATCATGCTAAATCTTCCCGGGTACTGTCGTAGCCCTGAGCGATGCTTCTTGATGATCTCATGGATTTTTGTCTCATCGCTCTTGTTTTTCCCTTTGGGTGAGACTCGCTCATGTGAACAGAGCATCTGAGCCAGACTGAGATCACAGGAATAACATTATGTTAATTCTGAACACAGAGATGTCCCTTTAACCCAAACTCAGCAAGTGAGAGCGGCCAAAAAATATCAGAGCGCGATAATTAGCCCGCAACAGCAGGGGTTTGAATGGGTGAAAGTGATAGATGACAGAAAAACAGGGACAAAAGAGAGACGTCTGTGTTTGTGTGTGGGACTCACGTCTCAGATCTCTCGGCTTCCAGCACAGATTGCACCGGCAGGTAACCTCTCTGCGGGTGCTTGGTGAAGTATTGCTTCGACCTGAACTTATTCTTCAGAGTCTTGGCAAAGTCCCTCATCTTCTCCCCCGAGGTTGTCTGGAGTTGTGATTTAGGAGGCGATGGGGTTGGTGGGGTGGAGGAGGGGTGAGAGGTGGCAGTGGTGGAAAAGGTTGGAGACAAATTACATCGCTTAAGAATTCGTGAAAATGTTGCTTTCTAGAAAATGACCTTATCTGAAATTTGTCCACTCTGTCTGGGCACTGATTTGTCTTGACTTCAGATGACTAAGTTATTCCTCCATCTGATTTCTTATTCAGTTTCTGCTGCTCTGTCTGCTTCCTCCCTTCATTATCCCTCTCTGGCTCTCTTGTTTCCAGCACTCTCTCTATCATAGTAGAAATCTATGGGCGCCTGCCTGCCTCACCGGTGTGAAAAACTGTAGCTGGCTAATATAAAATATTGTCTAGTAAAGAAAAAAATCATTGTACAGATGGCCTTTTGCCACATTTTACAGTTCAGAATTGATTAGAGATTAAATCTGGCACCATCTCAGTCCACTCCAGCACTCCGGCTACAGCTACTCCTTAGGAATTAACTCCACTACGGAGCCTGTACGTGCAATCGCTTAAGACTCTGGTTTTATTGGGGTTTAGAGCACAGTGTGTGCTCCAAATAGCACTTTATGCGTGCACTTTGTGAGCCAAAAAGGATGTTACTGTTGAGTGGTACTCAATCTCTGCATACTATGGATTTGGACGAAGCGGTGTAAGCATACCTAACGGTATACACTTAGAGATGATAGAGGTCTTACGGTGGAGAGGGGGCTAATCTATGTCTGGCAGCAGGAATCAGGAGACTGTAGTATTTTTTTGAGCACAGCTGAGTTTCATTTGTCCCTAGAGCCTTGAATTTGTATTCCGTTAAAGCACAAGATAATGTTTGTCTTACTGGTGTGTAGTACTCCATGATGGGGTAGTGCAGCTTCTTTCCCTTGGTAGTGCGGCCGGTTAGAAAACATGTCTGGCAGATGTCCACATTGAACTGCTTCAGACTGCGATACCTGTCAAGATCAATGTAACAACGAGGCTGAACTGATGCAAGAGAACTAAGCAGAGTAGAGCCTTGTGTGTGTGTGTCTGTGTGTGTGTGTGTGTGTGTGTGTGTGTGTAGACTAAAGGGTTGGCGCATGTCTGTGTCTCTTATTTATAAGCTTCCACAGATCCTTGTGCTCCAAACTGGGGTGAATGCAAACACTGTGGCCTGTTAAATTAGTAACTGTATCTTCAATAACAAATGATGTATTATGATCACTTTCAGCCATGTGCTTTATGATAATGTTTAAACACAGAAAAAGGAATGTGAATTTAATATTTTAATACAATATCCATTGGAAATACAGACAAATAATATATGTGCAAGATTTTATGATAATAAAACATATTGCATAATAACAGAAACAGCATCTGCAAACAACAGTCTGTACAATATTCATTTTTTTTCAAGGCGAGTTTTCTGTCAGGGATCTTCAAACATGATGCTTGAAGTTTGCCTCAATAAATTCACATTACTGTGCAGCTGCTCAACTTATTATTATCATACATTATATCTAACTTTCAGCATCTCCAACAAGCTTTTATCTTTTATATACATATATATAATGAAAACACCAGCTGCCACAATTAAAACAGATTTTGTTGCTTCTCAATTTTGACTTTCTAAATGTCTCCACAAGTAATATTCTTACTCCTCTAATTATTAAAGCTGCTGCTGGTAACTTTTGTTAAAATTACTTTTTGTCATATTTGCTGTCACTGTATCCACACAGCAGGGCGTGAGACAGATAATCTGTGAATCTGTACCTCTGTAATGCTTCTACTGGCCTTACTGCACATGAATGTGAACAACCAATCAGAGCAAAGGAATCTCTAATGCAGCTGTCAATCATGTCAATCACTGCTTGTGAACTGCAGTCAAACTGTCAGACTAGGCAGCACTGATCAAATATGAATCAAGATTCTTTGACTGGACTGTTTATTTCTCGCCGTAAGTGTTTTCAGGGATATACTTTAGTGTACTGTTAAGCCGCAAAATGATAGTTTGTGGCTGGCTGCCATGTTGGATACACTCAAGCAAAAAAAAAAAAAAAAAAGACACCATCCACGGGCCAGAGCAAACGTTCTCATTTTACAGCTAAACAGTACACTAAAATACTTTTCTGACAACATCTGAGGCAAGAGAAAGGCAATGCAGTGACAGAATCTTCATTCATATTTGACCAGCGCTGCATTTTTTGACCGTTTACTTCACCCTATAGTCACTGAAGTGAATACTGGATCCACTTTTCACAAGCACCAACCCCTCTAAACACTGACACTGACACTGAGATGGCAATTTTTCAGACAAACAAATCAGGAGAAAATTAACTTTGTTCGAGACATACTGTCGTGAGATCTGGCAACAACTGATGTGATCTTACACCCTGTTGATAAGAGACATTAAGCCAGCAGATAAAAACAAGCGGCAAAATACAGAGCAAACATTAAATTTTAACGTATAAAGTTGAAAAGTTGAAAAGTTGTATTGTACTGAATCTGATTTCATCCATCCAAATGACATTTACCACACTTCCAGGTGGGCGTATGTGGGGGAGAGACATTCACACCCACATATGAGACTGGAAATGTTTCATACCCTTGGCGCAGCTTGTAATAAGGTATCTTCTGTTATAGAGTATCTTCGGCAAGGCTTAAAGCGAGCCAATCTAAACGCTAATGGTGTCATTGTGTTACATTGTACAATATTTCAAAATTACAAGTTTTAAAAAATTGTCAATTTATGTCATGTTAGAGGCTTTTATTTAAATTTCGCCTCTGCACAAGCATAATTTAAGAGACATCAATATGTGCTGCTCGCACACCTAATTTGACAAATGTACCAATTACTGTTCTGTCACTGACTTCTGCCTCTAATTTTTTTCATCAGAAAAACACAGCAGCTTTTCAGAAAGTTTTTTTTAGTCCTGCAAAATGATCCACGGAAATAAGTTTCTGAATATATATCTGAAGATAGAAGTAGTCCATACAGTCGGAGAGTGTGATTTCATTTCACATTTGCAGTGCTAAGTTAAAATGGTTGTACACAGAGGTCTGATAATTTGAAGAGTTGGTGAATTATCAAGCAAACTGAAGGTGAAAACTGAGCTTACAAACAATACGCTGGATTTGCACTACTTGTTTCCTCCTACAAACTCAGCCACCTCACTTTTGTAATTTTCTAGCCAAGTAGCCAGGGATGATAACCACTTTTGTCCATAGTGAAATATCTCAACAACTACTGGATGGATTGCTGTGATTTTATTTGTCCAAAACTTTGGTACACTACCAAAATACCTGCAAAACGAATGCTATTCCCATCAAACTCATCTGTACATGTTTTTAGTGCTTATTAACATGCCAACGCATTAAACTAATCAATCAATTCCTTTTCTATAAACACTTGTCTATTGTCACGTTACACTTGCACATTAAACACACTCTCATAACTGCTAAATCCAGACAATTTTAATCTACCTAATGTGTGTTTTCAGGTTGTGTATGTGCATATTTTCCCCTTTAACAGCGTTCTCACTTATACAGCTTGATCTTTTCTTTTCTATGTGATGTTGCAATAGCTCACTGTGATCACAAGAGTAATTTTATATCGTGTTATGTTAGGTGAGAGTTATATGTCTTGCCTACCTGAAGCCCTTGATGGGACACTGTTTGCAGACGTAACATTTGGCCTGGTGCTTGGTCGACTCTGCAGCAGCCACACGGTGGAGGACAGGAAGCCAAACCATCGACTGGGGCTCCAGGCTCATCCACTCCAGGAAGTGAGACACCTCGATGGCAGGTTTCCCTGGGGCCTTCAAAAAGGAAGGTGGGAGGAAAGAAAAAAGCAGTGCAGGAGACTGTAAACAATCCAAATATAGACCAACAGCAGGGCAGGTACATGAAGTAATGAGAGGAGAAAGTGTGCTTCCTCTCCAAAGGTGGTCCAGCAGTGAGCAACGGGGAATCAAAGAGAATACAAAAGATAAAAAGGGGAAGGAGAGGGTGAAAGATGTTCTTCGCTGTGGGGTATTTTTATTTTTTTTTTGCTTTTATGCAACTGCTTAAACAATCATAAGGATAAAACACAGCAGACATAACTTCTGTGTCTGTGTATAAGCTGTATGTTTGTGTTTATGTGTCTGCATGCGCGCCGTCTCTCCCGCAGACACCTTGTTGAGAATTCCAGAAAGTGGGATAAAAAGGAAGTCAACCTAATAAAAGAATGACTCGCCAAGCGCTGAAAATCCGTGATGTGCTAAATTCTCATTAAGTCTGCATCAGAGATGCATTAAGAGGTTGATTTCCCTGGGGCTTCCTCCACCACTCAAGCAGAGTAGCATAATAAATGTGTGTGTGTGTGTGTGTGTGTGTGTGTGTGTGTGTGTGTGTGTGTGTGTGTATGTGTGTGCGTACTGATCACACAGACTGAGGTGTACAGAGGTACTGAGTCTCCCGAGGATGAAGGAGCTCCTCTCTGGTAGTAAAGTAGCCAGCTCCATGTGGGAGGTCAAATAGCAGCTCCTCACGTACCGAACACCTGGAACTGACTATGCTGAGCACGCCACCGCATCTCAAGGCAGCACGCTGAACAGATGGGATGCTTTAAACATCATTGGGAAAGTAGAGTGATAAACATTTAGTTATCCATCGAAACTCTGCTTTCTGCACCATATATCCACTAAACTGTGTTTGTTTGTGTATCAAGAATAAATGTACACTTTTCTCAAAGTATAAAAATATTTACTACGTTAAGTTATTCCCGCTGTAAACCAGTGCTTCTGCACATTCAGTCATATTGTTCTGTATAACCGTCTTACTCTGCGTATTCCCTGTCCCAAGTCGATCCATCTGCTTCACTGCCAGCAAAGTCAAAAGCTACGTTCACATTACAAGCAAACATGACTCATATCCAATTCTTTTGCTCTCCTGTGACACAGATCTGAATTTTTCATAGTGTGTACACAGAAATCAGACTTTTTCCAATCAGATCTGGCCACGTTCATATGCGGTCCTAAATCCAGTACCTATCCAAACACTGGCCATGCAACCACTGTGAGAATATCCTATCAGATTTAACCTATACATCCATGGTTTTTCCATGTCATACTTCACTGTGCAAGCACATAACACTCACCATACAGAGTCAGAGCTGTTTGTTGAAACTACCAAAGGCTGCAGTAGTGGTAGCACCGCTGTGGTAGGCTGCCCAAGTCGACAACCAATAGAGCCCAACTGTGGGACACTTTCTGATGGAGACAACTTGCCTACATACCACGATACTGTTTTTGTGAGGCGCCAACAGAGATAGCCCTATCAGAATGTGGCCATTGGTATCCTAGAGTGTTTGAGAAACTCCTCCTCCATGAAACCTGCAACATTGTGGCCCCACCACTCTTGACTCCTGACTACTAGCAATAGCTGTTAATAGAGCTAAGGCTGTTGCCTTCCTTTGTCATCTTACCCTCATGCCATTGTTCTGATGGCTCATAATCCTGTAGCCTCAGTATTTCGAAAAATGTCCCATTGGACCTGTTCAATCCCTGGCTCATCTGGTCCACATGTCCTTGAAGTATCCTTGGACAAGATACTGAACCCCGAAATTGCTCCCAATGGCTGCTCCATTGGTGCATGAGTGCGTGTGAATAGGTTACTGAGTAGCAGGTGGCACCATGTATGCTAGCCTCGGCCACCAGTGTGTGACTGTGTGTGTGATTGTGACATGTAGTGTCACTTTGAGTGGCCAGAGGACCAGAAAAGCGCTGTACAAGTGCAGTCCATGCTCTGCAAATAGCACACTCTCCCAAATGAAAGCACATGACTAATTACTACACACAATGATGAAGATCTGATGACTTCATTCTGCATAAAAATATGATATGAAATACGACAGATTTTCATCTGACTTCTGCAGCAAATCATTCAGAAGATGAACATTAGCACATCATACATGTGTCTCTCAGATGTAACATTTTTGTTGTTCTAATGTGAATGTATGTGACATTATTGGTTGCATGTGAGCCGTTTTAGGGCAGAGACATTCAAACTGATGTCACACATGGGTCACTATAAAGATGAATGCAAACAGGCAAAAAGACTGAATCTGGGGGAATAATCAGAATTGAGCATTAAGCCTTGAGATGTGTTTCTCTAGAAACTGATGTCACTCATTTGCAAACCAAAGTGATAAATGGGCAAACGGGTCACCCCGCAATTGGCATTACATGGATATTTCATCTGCAACTAAATGTCCTAACATGGAGCAAATGGAGAAAGGAATTGATTTTAATCAGCCGTAGCTGATACAGAAAGCATGGACCAGAATAGAGTGTGTATAATTAAGATCTGCTTCTGAAAATGAGGGAATTAAAAGGCTTTGCATAGGCCACCTTCCAAAAAAAGCTGTGGCCTGCTCCTAACGACTCACTAATTATCTGGTGTCCCAAACTGAATGTCACAAGGTAAACTTCCTGCAACCTGAGCCCAACGTACAACTTGAAGACACATTCAGAACAAGCAAAGGAGAGAAAGACAAAGTAATTCATGCTTTGAACATGTCTCCTCATTAGCTCTTGCTTTGCGCTGCTGGACTCTGTGACCTCGCTCCATCATATCAATATTCCAATAGATCATATTCTACAAGCAACTTTCTAATTTAAACTTCTTGGACATCACTTACAGTCCATGTATGGCTAAAAACATCATGCATTATCTACCACTGACTGTACTTCATGTGCATTAAAAGCAATGCAATGCAATATTAATGCGATGTAATGTTTGTGAGGCAACACTCTGAATATGGGTGGTGCAGTTAGGACTTCTTTAGGTAAAATAATTATAACTTCTCCATTTCCTCGGAAGTAAACTCAGACTGTGCTGATGTCAGTGACACACAATGGGCTTCACACAGCTGACATCATAATTCTTTCATACATGGTTTCTGATGGAAGTCATGTAAAGGCAAATGTTTGATTTTGCCATTCATTTTTAATTTTTCTTTAAACTTCAGTTTCTGTATTTATAGCTCTGTCTTGAACAAGTTCTGTTCTTATTATCTGGAGGTCACTCATCATTCTCCTTTACAATAATTCATAGATTAGAGGGTACACTCGTATACTGAGAGGATTTGAGATACATCCCTATACTGCAACGGCATTAATAAGTGGGTTTTGAAGGTTGACTTCCAATTTTTTGTTTGGGCACTCAAGCCATTAATTTCGAGTCATACAATACTCTCAAGTGACGGGAAAAGTACTACGTCGTTACATTACAGATGATTTCATCTGCTCTTATTGTTCATAGTGTGTGAATGCATGAGGTGCCCTTTCTGTAATACATGCAAGTAACTGTCCTTACCACGCGGAAGCAGCTGCGGACGCTGGGCTCCACGTTGCTTCCCCCAAAAGCAGCGACTTCACCCAACTGGCGGGGGATCTGAATGGCTTCGTGGAGCAGCAGGCTGAGGTGACGCTGGTCTGTCAAACCTCCAGGACCAGACACCTGACGGAATAAATCTGCAACCACCAGAAAATACATACAGTAATGTATCAATTATTCAGTATCTAATCTGATTATACACCCGAGTGTAACAGCAGTAATTGCGCGCTGCATTTATATGCATGAAAAAGATTATTTGTATTATCATCACATCTGCATACATTTCTCCTACACGTCTACATCTGCTAATTTAGAGCATTTGTATTTATTGCTACATGTTCTCAGCTTTGGAAAATGTAAATCAGGATTTTAATTACAAAGACAGGCATTCACAATTTAAAAAGTGTGGCACTCTGAAAAATAAAGGCAAAACTTTAGTAAGACTTTAAAAACTGTTCGCTGAGTTCGTCAATCAAACGTCCACACATCAGTTTTTCATCTATTTCTTAACAATGAGCCTCCAATCCAAGACATCAGGGTTTACCAAACCTAGTTATGTGGAATAAAACTCACTCCAGTGACATATAGACAGAGACAGAATCAGTATTAGTGGCCTGGCTGGTCTGCTCAGAGATGAAAGAACTGCATAAGTGGAGTCTTGTCAGGTTTTGAATGAGGCCTTTAGCAATCTAGCTGGGACTTTCTGCCTGTCACTGAAGAGATGAATGCTGACAGGCGTGTGATGCCGCTGCACAATGCCAGTATAAGCATCCCGTGTACCCCCCCACCCCCCCCCCCCACCCCTCTGTGTACTTATTCAACCCTACAGGGGACAACACTTGGCTTTAACACCTGCATGTTAAACAGCCTTCTCCATATAGTCCTCATAACCAGAGCTGAGACGTGTTTGACATTTTAAATGTTCACGTTGAGCTGTTTGATAGAGATGTGTTTTGGGAATGTTTTATGGAGGTACTTCCACCATATAAAGGCCTATTACATCTGAAACATGCAGCCTGAGATGTAGCAAACCCTGCAGTGACAGACATAATGGTATTCCTAGAGTTGGCTGAAGAAACCTCAATCTATATAAACACTCATTATTAAGTTTGTTTGTGAAGTCTTTAATATATTTTCAGTCTTTACTAGTATGAAACTCTCTTTACTAAATTGGGGTTGCACCATAGATTGTATGAACATAATAGATGTAGCCAACATACTGTTACCCTCTGGTTTGTGGACTCATTTCAGCTGTCGCCATTCTGGATTTTCGGAGCCCGAAGTAACTAATTTGGGATGAGAGGGTGAAGCTGTGGAGGAGTGAGGGGTGGATCTGAATGGAAGACTAGGGTGACACCTCACAGACAGCCTGTCATTTAAAGTGGATGTGCCCTTAATTATGCATAACTTTAATAGTGTAGATGGTGACCTTGTTTAAACTGTTGTTATCCTGACGTGACTTTAGCCAAAGGGCCTACGTGACTTTAGTCATGGTTTGGTGGAGTTCTGGCTAAACTGGGAAAATAACCTGTTGTCTGAGCCGGGTGTCTGAAATTGAATGGCAGGAAATAACAATTGGAAAGAACCTGCAGTACCTACAGTTTTTGAATTTTGAATGGCAGGAACTAACAATTGGAAAGTACCTACAGTACCTACAGTGCTCATGTATCACAATGTTTGTCTGTCTCACACTATAAATTGTCATGATGTACCAAGTCTTGGGCTGTTCTCTTGAGATTAAATGACCCTCAAATGTGCAACTCTGTCTCTGAGCCTCTCTTATTTTAAGTGCTGTTTATGCTACAATACTTTTAGCTTTCAAAATATCCGCATCCGCACTGGCTTTATTTTAATTAACTCATTTCTGGGTTTTAGGACTCAGTCCTAGGGTACTCTGTTATTGAACTTGAGACCATAGGATCCTGGGAACATTAGCCCTTTTTAAATAGGAATTGTGCAAATTTGCAGGAAAGCCCAATCAGTCTGTTTTCAGCATTGGCAGTATAAAAACAAAACTGGGAAGTGCAGCGAAATGCCGCCTACCTACTTTTGTTCATACAGAATGCGCCTTTTTCAGGGCAATGGGGGGCGTGGGCAAGTAACAAAATGTGTAGCTCAGCGTGTGACGTAAACAGTGACGTACTCCGAGGGAAGCCGCGGCTGGTCAGTCCTTCGGCGATTCTCTCATAAGTTGGCCCGTCCTTCACCATTCCCGTCATTTGACGGTTAATTGTTAATTGATTAATTAATTGACGGTCTCTTTGTTTGAGAGGGTGAGGAGGGCGCACAATTCCTTGTCTCCCCAGTTGCTCATCTTTACTGTAGTGTCTGTCAGGTTTCCGTCTCTCTCTTGCTCCTAGCTGCTCATTCCTGCTATCAGCTGTTTCCTGTTAGTCCACCGCCAGTGGGTCACACGTGCGGTGTCATCAATAGCTCCTCCCACAAGTCATCAACAGCCCCTCCCGTGGCGGAGGAGCGCCTCATTCTTTTTAAACCAAAAAGGTTCCGCCAATATGTTAACCCCTATGTGGCCGAAAATTGGGCACCTCTGATCAACTCGCCAATCCGGCTCGGCGTGTCTAAACGCTGGCATAGATACAGTCCCAAATAAATAAACCACATGTTTATTATGCTAGCAGCTCTATGAGGCTGAACTGTAAGCTAACATGCTCACAATGACAATGCTATCATGGTCATGATCTTAGTTTAATTTGATTGCATGGTAACATTTTCTAATTATCACTACACACAAGAGGTGACGAGCCTGATTAAAATGTCTTTAGTTTTGCAGGCATTTTGGTTGTAAACCAAAGTATCAGACAGATGAAATCATGTCAATCCATCCGACAGTTTTTGAGATATATCAATTTGGATGACAGTGGTAGACCAACTACCTCGATACTGCCTTCCTTAGCCACATGGCTAAAAACAGTACAAAAGTGAGGTAAGTGAGTCTATAAGAGGAATCAAACGATGCAAACCTAGCGTACACATTGTAAGCTCACTTTTAACTAAATCATTTCAGCCTGGACTTTAGTTTGCTTAATAATTTACCACCTCTTAGAAATTTTAAAACTTCATGTACAACTATTTCATCTAAGCCCTTGTTATGTAACTCTGAGACTGAAGGCTGATTTTCTTCCCTCAGGTATAATCAGAAACTTACTTTGGTGGATAACTTTGGAGAACTAAAAACCTTTCCAAATAGACGACATGTTTTTCTGATAAGAAAAATTAGTGGCAGAAGCCAGTGACAGAGCAGTAACTGATGCATTTGTCAAATTAGGTGTGAAAGCAACACATACTGATGTTCGCAAAACTGAGCTTGCGCAGAGGCAAATATTAAATAAAAGCCCCTAACCCACCAGCCACCAAACTCTGGAATAAGTTGCCTCTGCATGTTAGACTGGTCCCTTCACTGCCTGCCTGTAAATTCTGTCTGAAAAAACATCTTTATTCCTTGACATAAATTCAACATGAGCATTGCCTCATTGCTTTTATTATTTCATTGTCCTATTGTCTTGTGAACATTTCTTTGTGGATTTATGGTGTTGTTTTATGATTTTTGTTACTTTGGATTGTACTTTGCTTAACTGCTGTTTTTAAATGTGTTTTATAAATCAATTTTGATTGAATGGGTTGAAAAGTGTAGTATCAAAAATTACTGGTACAATAAAGTCGAGCAAATATTCCTCTCTTAAATCTCAAGCCAAAGACTGGTGATGATGGAATAAACACCCACCATCTGTATCCCAACGTGGGTTGATGCAAATGCTTCAGATTTATTTGCAAATATTATTCCATTGACGTCTGGAGTTGGCAAAAAAACAGGATCAGTCAGTGAAATGACAAACTGTTAAGGCCACCACATGTCTACCTGAACCCAGAAAAAGAAGGCTGACTCACCTCAGGGACCATTCAATTGAAAGCAAATCTGTTACCTCTCAGTCTTTAAGAGCTGACACAGATGGTGTGCCAGGCATGAATAATCCTGGCATGGGTTTGGCAGTGTTGTCTCTGATCTTGTATCAACTACAAGCTGTTCCAGGTACAGCTATCATCAGTTCAAATGCCTATATTTACATGATGACTTGTGAACTGGGGCTGCAACAGAACAGAATCCTCCAATAAAAGGAGGAAGGGAGCGTCTTAGCTTCTTGGATGACTTGTGAAGAAACATTGGAGTGGGAGCAAAATAAATACAGTGTGTGAATGGTGTCTTTGGCAAGCAATCCTTTTAAGGCCCCCGGTGTACTTTGTGGACGTAAAGAAAGCTTTCTCCATTATAGCAGCTGACTCATTTCCTCCATTAGGCTAAGTGGATGTCTTTATGTAATACGGGCAATCAAGGCCATTTTGTTTTGGCTCATTGTTTGCAGTTGAGGAGATGCATTAGGCACATGAGTGAGCATCAGACTCACATTTATACTTCTCTTGGACGTCTGCGTTGCACAAGCTCACCAATCCCATCTTGAAGCTCAGAACTCGCATTTTGCCGTTACGAGCGCTAGTGGAAAGGGAGACAAGAAAGAAGTTGTAAGGTTACAATTTTTGAGCGTTGAACGCACTCAAATCACAGTGTATTGTGGTGCGGTAACGTATTCATTCATTGTCTGAGCCCTGCTCAGATGGACAAAGTGTGGAGGAATTACTTGGGTCAAAGCTGTAAAGTACAGGTCAGTGCAAGAGTGTGAAATTGTATTAGAGCACATCCAGGGTACCTAAAGGCACTACAGGGACTTGATAAAGTGTTGAGTCCATGGAGCAATAATAAGCTCACAATGTCACTTACACACAAACACATACATGCATGCATACAACATTAACACACAATTACACACACATCCAGCATCAGAGGTGCTGAATACATAGCATAAATGATCACTGGCCAACGGCAAGGCCAGTGAGATGGACACTGCTGTGCCCTGACCTGAGCCTTAATGGGTCACGTAGCTTTTTTTCTGCTTAGGGAAAAATAAACACACTGTCACCGTTCGTGCAGAGATTTCACAGCTCTGGTGCCAACACAGCCGCAAAGAATTTATTGGCGAGCTGAGCAGCATTGGCAGAAACCACAGGCTTATCGAGTTAACGTTTGAATCGTTAAGTGAGAAATTAAGAATGTCACATTCATCAGAGAGCATCAGATCAATGAAGTATAAAATTGAATCAAAGAGTGAGTTAAATTTCCAGAGCCGGGATGTTGATTTAAATTTGTGTTTAATAACAAAGTAGGGACAGTGAGCCTCATTTACCAATAGCTTCCTACATTTTTGTCTTAAATTCGTCCTTAAGGAAGGTTCTAAGAGAATTCTACATCGGCCTCATGGCGTGTTCTTAAGTTGCCATACATGATAGTGACACATGGTGCTGTAATAAAGGTCCTATATCAGGTCTAGAGATGCTGCAGAGCTTGTTGTAATTCTTCAGTGCTGCAAAAGGACCCTTTCACTTTACACCAGGTCATTTGAGTGACTGGTGGTATCAAAAATATTGGAGCTTTAGGTACATATACATTACATACACACAGAGATTCACTATGTGTAATCTCATGCCACCATAAAAACAATTTTTTGACTATTCCTCACACTCCTAGGACACTCTGTCTGCAGATTGTAAGTGGTTCAATGGCTTGCTGTACAGCCGTCTATAAAGAGCCACAGTGTGGCTTAAGCTACAATAACAATGTCCAGGCAGAGGGCCAATCATCCCTTCTGAGACACAGCAGAAACAAATCCTCTTTCACACCAACTTTCACCCCCATCTCTGTTCCTGATTGACTGTTTTGTGGCGTCTCCGCAGAGAAAACACTGAGCACAGAGGCAGAGATACAGGAATAACCCCACGAGTGCTGTAAATTCGGTGGGTAGCTCTTAACTACTCGCTGCTAATGAGAGACAATCAGAGACTTTATCCTGCGCATAAATTTCAGTAATTGCTTTTTGTTTTCCAATAAATAGCGGCAGTGAATTTGAATAACATGTGCGTATGTTTGTGTGCCCAATTTTTAGCTGTGTGTTTGCATTATAGTACATCAAAGGGTGTGCATGTGTGTGCGTGCTCCAGAGGCGTGTCACACTAGCAGGGCATGCAGGAGTGACATGTCCCCTGAGGAGCAGCACTGGGGTACATATTGAAGATGGCATGCGACACACAGCATAAAGTGTGTGTGAAAGGTGCTGACAGCCAGTAGCCCCCATGTGCTCTCGAGCTCTTCTCGACTGACTCCAGCTCTGAATCTAACAGGGAAAAAGATAGTAATGTTCTCCTTATCACTTGTCATGGTTCTCCATGATACTTTTAACAGCCTGGCCTGAGGAATGATACATTTCCTGATAGTTTGACCTATTGGCAAATTAAATACAACAATGGGCCACACTCAGAAGAAGAAATTTGTCCTAAATCAGAATATTTGTGAAAATTTTGTAAGTGGGGTTTACTTACACAATTTTCACAAATATTCTGATATTCACCTCACCAATGTTTTTCTTATTTGGGATTTGTTCTTAGGTCAGAACAGAACGTATGCACGCTAAAGAGTAAACTTACACACATTTGAGCAATGGCATATTTGTGCGTTTTTTTTACAGTTGAAAAATATTATGGGATTTAAAATACCATGATATTTTAATGATTTGTAATATTTTTTAACAGTTATGTTGATTATAGGGATGTTAGTTTTGGTTAATTTGGCTTGCAAAAGGCAGACACTCATTAACTGGTAACTAAACGGGGGGGTTATGGCTCACAATTGAGCTGTTAACACACCAGGGTGACTGGAGGGTGGGCATATTTTTTCCATAGCAATGTTGTTGTATCGTGACAGTGTTAGTAGGGTTAGATAATCGATAACCGCCAAATACGTGACGCTCCTACCAGACATGGGTGGTGTGCAGTGCAGTAAACTGAAGCGTAGCAACATTACCCTTCAGACAGACACGTGAAACCGGTCAAAAATACTCTCGGCTGGTAATCAATTAACGGTTGACTGTTGACATCCTTAGTTGATAATTTTACAAAAAGCCCTCTGGTCTTTTGAAATAAACATTACACTAACACTTCAAGTCACATCGGTTATGTTACACGGAACTGTACAATCTTGAAAATAGTGAGTGATCATACTAGAAAATATCATACATGGTTTGGGCTGGTGGGTCAAAATAGCACAAAGCAGCTTTCTGATTAATAGCTTACAGAAGGATTGCGTAAAATAGTCCACCTTCCACCTTCTCTTCCCTTTTCGCCCTATGGTACTGTCATCGTGCTACTATAATGCATAAAGTTGGTGGTTAAAGTACCTCCATTTCAAAACCATTGAAGTTTTTTTACATTTAGCGTCTGGAGCTCCACCCTATTTAGACTTTCATTTAGGCAGTCCTGACTTTAATTCTCTCAACTTTTATTCTTCTTCTTTAATTTCTGTGTATGCACACAACCCTGCAATCTCATGACCTTTTATGTGGATTTGAGAGGTGTTTACCTACGCTAATTAGGATCAACTGGCACATGCTTTTAACTTTCGACGACAATGGGATTCATTATTGTAAGATCACAATTGTGAACAATTCTGTGGTTTAGTTTGGATTCAACAAAGTCACACAATAATACAAACAAACCACTGATTGAGGCAGCGGTACCCCAGCAGCTCGTGTTTAGTGGGGTTAAATTACTGTTTGTGTCACAGGAGTCTGGCTTTGAAGACTGCATGGATAAGTTTCACTTTCAGTTCAGCTCCCTGTCGGAAAAGGCTGTCTGTTTGGGATGTACTCAGCGACTGGATCAATGAAACTTGGATAATAGTGCATGAGTTTGTAAATCGATATTTTTTATTTATATTATATATATATTTATATAGTTTTGCTGTTGTTTAACACAGACCCCTATGACTTCAATTCATCAAGAACTTTATCCATTTTTGGAGGCATGCAAGAAAAACAAAATGTTCTTCACAAATTCAAAGTAACACGAGGTGAGTACCTGATACACAAATGGTCATTTGGGGGATGAGGTATTCCTTTAAGTGACACTCTCATTTCTAGCTTTCAAAGCCACCAGGAGTTGTGTGCTCATTAAGTATAGAATCACACAATGAGAGAAAGAATAGAAATAGGACTCCACCAGAGGGAAGGTCACAGTCCAGATTTACAATGTCAGTCGTATGTGAAGTAACAGAAACTTACAGGTGAATTCCATTCAACTCAGTAGAGTCCATACAAAATCTAAATGTTGATGGTAATATGGACAGGTTGCTTATGTAGAAGGTTATGTACTTTATATAGTGCTGTCTTAACCTTGTTTATATGTGCCTGGCAGTGATACAAAATCTTCTGAACTGTCGCTATAATATAAAACTTTATGAGCATACATGACAGAGATATGTGTGTCTTTTAAAAAAAGCACTGGTCTGATTTAGTATTGCACTTTTTAACGATGTCGCCTTGATAAAGCAGAACCAGAAACATTACTAACTACATTACCCACAGTGCAACTCCACTGCCCACGGTTTAGTTGGAGATGCTTGGTGTCTGAGGCAATTTATCCCTCTGGATTTATAAAAGTCTTCACGCAACTTCTTCCGGCATTGCATTATGATGCAAAAAAAGCCTGTAAACAGACTATAATGTGTAAAGTTGGCTCAGCTAACCTTTAAGCCCTCCAGGTAAGTGATAAGTAGTATAATCCTCTTGGATGACGGCTTAACAATGAGCTGTTATCTCATCATTTTGATTTTTCAGCCTGCACATAAGCTGTATTCTCAATGCCTTCTATTCAGTATGAATCAGCAGTGAGCCAAAATACAACACTCAAAGAGAAAGTCAACCACTGCTGGAGGTAAAGACACTTCCCTGTTAAGTTGGTGGAGACAAAGAAAGAGCTCAAAGTCAAAGGGTCCTCATGTTGCTCTGTGTCTGCTGAATGTGTAGACACTAACCTGATTAGCCAGTGGTATGTGAAAGTCCTACTGTTTAAAAAATTACTTGATGCAGCTCACCCACCTGTCGTAGACATTGAGCAGCCAGTTGAGACACATGTCAACACAAAGTGGAATGTTGACCAGGATGGACCTCTCCTCCTCCAGCCGCTCATACAGAGCGGTTAGGCCATGGATCATCTCCACCACGTCCATCACATGCTCCCCCTGCTGCAGCTCCTGCTCCCGAAACACCTCCACAAGGCTGCTCAGCGCCACCAAATCCACTAAAAGCACACATACATACGCATTAAAGAACACAGATACCTGGAAAACACTCCCATTGAGCCTATTTACACCTGGTGTTAACATGCGTCTTGGATGATCTGATCACAAGTGGACAGCTCTATGTCTGTTCACTCCTGGCACTGAATGTGACTTGGGTGACCACTTGTTATCAGGTCTCACTTCCCTGCTCTATATGCAAATAAACAAGTACATCATTTCTGTTTGCAAAAGCCAAATGCATTGTTGTTTTCAATCAGCAGGAGGTTTGCCATGCTACACCCACACTTCGGAGCCAATTTATTGGTTTACTTTGAGGGCACAGACTAACAGAGATTGTGTCTGGCTTCAAGGAGAGATGTAGAGGTTCCCCTTATGCGGGGGAGCAAAAGATGGCTCTCGTATCTCCATAACTGTAAATAATTACTTCAGCTGCAAAGGAGGTCGATCCATCATCTTACCAGCTGTTTTGGATCACCTCTCACAGTGAGTAACTCAGACACATACATATACAAACTCCCTCTCTTACACAAAAGACGTCAGCTGAGTAGGCGGTTCTTTATCGTGGCCCAGGATACATGAGCATACACACTGTTGAAAGAGTGTGGCCATGTGTCCAAGACCACCTTCAAATGTGGTCTGAGCGATCAAATCTCAACAACTCTGAGTATGTTAACCCTGAAATGAGGGAAACTCTGGGTTTTCAGTTCCAGAAAGAGAGGTACGTCAAACCCTGAGTCAATCACCATGGCAACTGACTCTGTGAACCTAACCTGCTCACTGGCAGGTTTTCTATAAGAAACCCTGAGTTCACCCTATCTCCTCGCTAGTGCCGAGCCTGAAGCAAGCTGGCAGACAGACATGGGTTGTTCGTATGTAGGAAATCCGATCGATATCGAGGCAGAATTAATTGGCAATGCCTTATGCCGGGAGAGGATCTTCAGACCCCGTTTAGATGTGCTGTCTTTCCCCAATGAATATCTGATTGAACCGTACCGTTTTTCATTAGACTCAATCATTTACCCGCCACACATAACAAACCTGACACACCACGGACGTGCACTCTCATCAAGGCAAATGTTGTGCATCGCACTACGTTTTTTTGTGAACGGTAGCTTTTTATATGATATTGGTGGCCTACAGTACATAATGAATGACAGGTTATTTAAGCTACTTTGTTTAATAAATCAAATATGAATAAAACTAAAGAAAGGTACAGCCATGGCCAAGTCAAATATGCCTTACCTGTTTGAATGATGTTTTTATATTTCATTTTAAGCTGCTTTCAAGTGTGTTTTTCCCCTGTGAGATTGCACCTACATGAAAATCTGGGTATGATAGTTTTTAAAGGATTCAAATTTCAAATAAGTCATCAACCATCTATATGTGCTTAAAACAGCTGCTGAAATGAGCAAGGATTCTTTTTTAATACTTTTGGAGGGGCATTTTGCCTTAAATTGACAGGACAGTTAAGCGTGAAAGGGGGAGAGAGACAAAGGGAGTGACATGCAGCAAGGTGCCACAGGCTGGAGTTGAACCCCGGTCACTGTGGCAAAAGCCATATGTATGGGACACCTGCTCTATCCACTAAGCCACCAACATCCCATCAAAGAGGATTCTGCTTGCTAAATTTCCCATGCTGCCTCTCTCCTTGGCAGCTTAAACGGTGTTACTTTTTTTACGAAATATATGCTCATATTCGCTGTAGGACTTCATGAGCACCTCCAATTCCACAGGTGTAAAATAAGTTGATCGCTTTTTCTCTCTCGTTGCCATGGTGAATCGAGGTATCGGGGCTCCACTGATGATTGCTTTTTATTGCGGTTGTGCACGCGCTTAACTCAAGGTGTACCTACTCAGAGTTGATTGAACTCATTCAAATCAGCTGTTCTGGAACCGGATACTCAGATTTTCCCATCTCAGGGTAAGTCAACTCAGAGTTCAGAATTAGACTCAGAGTTTGTTGAACCTCCTACCTGGAATACCCCTCTGTACTTAGCTATCCACTTGTGATCTGATCACCAAAGACACCAATTAATACCAGGAGTAAACGCGGCCTATGTGACCATGTGCAGCAGTGGAAGAAGTATTCAGATCTTTAACTGAAAGGTATACTATTCAGGATTGTCGGTTACTGTTTGTAAACTCGCTCGCCAGCGAAAGTGAAAGTAAAAGCAGACCCCAGATTCACTCTCGTTTGGCAGGTCACCTTGCTATATTAGCCGCAGGGTTTTTGGGCGCTAGGTGCTATCTGGATGCCTGTTGCTTATGGTCTGGCACCTGGTCGCTACCTTTTTATAAAGCCTTGACCTCACCTGAGTGCTGTGGGGGAACACATCCATAGGAAATAAGAAGAAAATAAGAAAATACAGACAGAGGGCAGAGTCTCTGCAGAAAAATACGCCGCCACACAGAGTGGGAGAGTGGGTCATAAGTGATGATTGAGAAGGATTATTTCTCTATGCATCTATACGTTTGTTTTTTTTTAGCAGTACTACAGTGTAGAAATACTCAATTAATAAAACTAAAAAAGCCCTGCATTCAGAGTCTTGAGTGAAAAAACAAAAGTTCTAGCATCAAAATATACTTAAAGTACCAAAAGTAAAGGCACTTATGCAGAACAGGCCATTTCAGAATGATATTTGTCATATAAGTGGATTATTATTATTTATTCATTAATGTGTGCACCATTTAAATATTGCAGCTGGAAAAGGTATACACTGCTGGGTGGCTTAACCTATGATAATATATCATCATTTATTAGTTGTTTTATACTTTGCATTGATAATATAAATCTGCTTAAAGGGAAATTTCGGTTTATTTCAACCCGTCTCCTATCGTCCTAAATTTGTTTCAAGTCACTAGTGACATAGAAATAATAGTTAGCATGTTAGCCGTTAGCCTAGATACAGCCGTAGCGTCAGACCTGTTAAAACGTAATTGAACGGGCATCCTTTCAAGTGCAAAGTTAGTCCACTAAACAAGCTTTTTTTCCACAAAGACCGCCTCATATCGTAGGGCTGGGCGGTATACCGGTTTGTACCGAAAACCGGTATTTATTTTCGTTATGATATGAATTTTTCATATACCGCAATACCGGTGAATAGCCCAAACAACATCCGGAATGTGCGCGGCGGGAAAGTGTTTCCTAGTTCCTATATGCAACTAGCAGCGGCGCACCGCCATTTACAATTCTCCTCTGTCCTCTGTATCGCGCACGGCGGAGTTTCGCCCCGATGCGCGCACACACACACACACACACACAGACAAAGCGCACACACACAGGTGAGCACACTAGAGCACGGCTCGGGCCGCATTTTCCTGACCGAAGACGACCCGTCCCGAGTCCGAGACAGTTACNGGTAAACAACCCCACTGGCTTCTCTACGTGTCGCTTCCGTACGCAGTCAGTGGAGCCCAAATGAATGGAGCGGAGTATGTGTTGCGTTCAGGCGCAACAGGTAGAGGACGACAGAGGAGGAATGGCTGCTGGAAGGCTTTAGCTCTGGAGATTGGTGGTGTAACGTTATCTGTGAATACTGTACCCCAATGCCCACAGAAGAGGAATGCCTCTGTTGCAAGGAACGGGACCGGTTGCAGCCCTAGCTAAATGGTAAACAACAAACATGGCAGCACACCGGTAAGGTAAGACAACACGTTTACATGTCATTTTCTATATGTTCTCTGACATTTATCCTAACGATATGAGGCAGTCTTTGTGGAGAAAAAGCTTGTTTAGTGGACTAACTTTGCACTTGAAAGGATGCCCGTTCAATTACGTTTTAACAGGTCTGACGCTAGGGCTGTATCTAGGCTAACGGCTAACATGCCTACTATTATTTCTATGTCACTAGTCACTTGAAACAAATTTAGGACGATAGGAGACGGGTTGAAATAAACCGAAATTTCCCTTTAAGTCATCACATGGATGTACTGAAGAAAAATGTTAGGGATGTCCCGATCCAGGTTTTTACTTCCGATTCGATACCGATATCACAGCCTTGAGTTTTGGCCGATACCGATCTGATCCAAGCGTGTATTATACATATTCACTTATTTTGTTGTCAGTCATGTTAGAAAAGGTTTGATCAAGCGATATTACTCTAAGAAGAACAACTACTTAATCAGGTTAGTTAGAATGATCCACAACAGTTGGTATGAGAAACTGACCCGATTATTGTTAACAGGGTTAAATAAACAAACTTTAAACTTGAACATTAACATTAAATAAAAAATATAGCACAAGAAATCTTTAAAATGTCTAACACTGAAATTAAAATAGCAGCAAGACTCCACACACTTGTGCTTTGGCCCCCTAATAAATAAAAAAAAGATTAACACCACAAAATATTGTTGACATTTAACAAACAATGCAGCCTTTCCTTTTCAGTTATTTTAGTAGTGTCAGTGCCAGCCTGGTGCACAGGCAATAGTCCATCCATGGCTCCAATTTCACTAATTGTGCCCAAAACAATGCCATCAGTGCTCTTTACTTAAACAGTAAGAGTGTAACCAAATAAAAATATCACTCTCAAAAAACCAGAGCCGAAAACAAATAGGCAGTTAACTAAGTTGACCGCTACTCCTCCTACCCTCTGTGTGTGTCTGCCGTCTGCATGCTGGCCTGGTGGATTGATAGTAAGTGCTGGAGCGGATCACTGGAATGGACTGCTTGAATTGCGGAGCGCTGGGCTGGCCGGAAAACCTGGATCGGACACCGTGGAAAAACCGGATCGGAGTTCTTGGATCAGCATTTTTCCATGCAGTCCAATCCGATGCACGTTTTTTGCTAATATCGGCGGACATCCCTAAAAAATGTACAATATTGCCATCTGATATGTGGTGGAGTAACAGAAAATGGAAATACTCAAGTAAAGTACAAGTACCTCAAAACTGTACTTAAGCACTGTACTTGAGTAAATGTACTTAGTTAAATTTCACCACTGACCATGTGTGACACGTGATGTATGTGTGTGAATTTTTCTTAATACATTTTTATATGGTTTAAGGAAAAGGTAAACAAATTATCAGTCAAATCATGTACATGAGCATCATATACTGTATGCATACTAATGCTTTAACACCTACGTTGCTGCACATTCACTGTCAAACACACACACACACACACACACACACACACATACACACACACACACACTCACACACAGACGCAGAGACGCAGAGCAGGACCATCATCCTCACCTTCGCAAACGAGAGCGCAGGCGATAGCATAGTGCTTATTCACCCTTTTTGCCCACTTAAGCCCTGCCAGATGTTTCAAGAGCAGTGACACAAATTTGATTTCGCTCTTCTAAACTAATTTGATGGCCTATCCCTAGGAGTGGAGCTAAAAGGGTGTCCGTGGATGCCAGGTATAATTGGATAGCGCGATAATGAGGTAGAGCAGAGAAAGGAGATAACAGGAGTATTCTCAGGGTTGTGAGGGAATCACCTAAAAATGTATTTCCTGTGGGCTCTTATGCAGCACTGCTCAATCATTCACAAAGTGTGCAGAGAGAAAGAGCGAGAGTTCTGTTATCAAGGCAGCCTGGCAATTAAATTCTGTAACGATATCAACTAGTAGAGCGAGATAAGAGAGCAGGCAAGAGAAAGAAAGAGGGAGAGTCACTGAAAGAGGTTTTTCACAGTGGTCTGAGCATGCTGAGTTTTATTACAGCAGCTCGGGACACGGAAGAAAGAGAAGGTTGGAGAAAGGTTGCAGGAGAAGGCAGGGAAGGAAAGGGGATGAACACAAGGAAGGAAAAGAACGAAATTGACCACTTGCAGCGGAAAATATGGGTTCATCTGGAGTCAGTGGGAGTTAGAACACTGCAGGTGATGAAAGGGGGAAGAGTATGAGAGTAAGGTGTTGAGAGCACAGAGAGGGAGAAAGAAAGGCCTGGTTTGAGTTAGTGAAAAACCCAGAGAGAGCACAGGATGTCAGGCTTCGAGAAACACAAAACCATCATGAAGAGAAGCATTTGAAGAATTAACAATAGTTATTGCCTCGTGGTTGCATGCCTCCGCTAACCAGTCAAGTTGCAATTTGCATTCATGTCTGTCCAGACTCAATATATATTTTGTGAAGACTGTCAGCCTAATTGCCAAAATAAATTATGGCATTGTAGGTTTCTGCAAACCATGAATATGTTGCATTTGTACGTTTCAATTCATAATTCTATGTTGTGACAACACTGTGGTTAGCATGTGGCTATGTTTAGACACAAAAAACACTTGGTGAGGGTTAGGAAAAGCTCGTTTTGGCTTAAAATACCCAGTTTGGTTGCTACAAACACAATGTCCCCAATTCTCATTAGAAAAATGTCCTCTTTTTGGTCAGTGGCCTACTGTTTGGCAGCTGTCTTGCCTGGGTGTAACACCATCCACCATCCCCTCCACCTCTTGGTGTGAAACTCAGCTCATATACATGTAATATGAACGATGTCATATGCATGAAATGTATAAATGTAACATATCCGTGGTTTGCAGAAATGTACAACATTTCATTCTGGCAGCTGGGCTGAGACTTTGAAGAAATGTAGTAAAAGGTATCAAGTGTATTTTTGGCAAAATGGAAGTTATTACTATATCGACAGGCCCAATGATTGGCTGCAAGCCTACTTCTAGCCAGTGCCATTGAAACAGACCGCTTCTTGCCAGCTAGCTAGCCCAACCTGCGCTCCCTCCACCTTATTCCCCGCCATTTGGAAACTACAAAGCCAGAAAGTTTATGAATAGGGCGGGGAGTGGTCGGTATCAGACCCCAAGTCCTGGGCTTTCCACTGGCAAAAGATGAAGTATGACAGCTACAGTGGCTTGGAAAATATATGTGATATATGTGCTGATTTTCAACCAGCTCTTTGTGATTGCAGTAAGGGCAGATGAAGGGTGTTTGGCCTCCCCCCATGCTGCCACAGTGCCCCCAAGCTCCGCCCTGTGATGACTGTTGAAAATCGACTGGTTGAAAATCAGCACAGTTTCCCACGCTAATGACTGTAACAACTGGATTTCACCCAGCGATTGCTAGTAAAAACATGAAACACCAGGGAGTCATACACATGAAAAAAAGACACAGATACATAAAAGAGGCAGAGGGGTATTGAAACCCAACATCCTGCCTCCAAGGAGAGGGATGAGAAGGGGTAGAATTCCTCAGTGTTTTCTGGCAAGGGTGGTTCCTAAGCCACTGATAAACTCAAGCTGAGCCATTTCACAGGACCCCCAGCTACAAGACCCCTCTTTAAACCAGTACCTGACTTCCTGCGTGCCACAGCCAGTATTACCCGAGCCAATTCAGACAGTTTGTTATAGAGTATCTATAGTACTACCTGCAGCAGTAGGCTAGCAGCTAATCTTTGGGCCTTGAGGTCTAGCAGCCAGCTTTCGTCATGCAAAAGAGGCCGTGGTTTCAGCCTAAGTGGGTTGGAAAAACGATATTCGCCAATCGAATATGTAATGCCTCTGGCCGTGGCTGTTGCTGGTACAGAGGCATAAAAATGGGAAGAAAGTGAGAGCGTCTGGCCCGAGTGGGATACAACAAGTGCTGTGACCCTGAAAGGCACACATTCAGCCATGCGGCAAAAACTAATTGCCTTCTCTTTTGTATGTCAAATGGACCAATTAATAGCTCTAATTACCTATAGCAAGCCAACAATCCAGGCCACGATGACAATTAGAAAGGAATCCGGCGGTTGAGTGGTTTCTAGTGGCTCCTGAGTTCATCAATACTTTTGATTTCTGCATTTTAAAGTCAATGGTAATGGAGAGAATATTTTTAACTTCACTTCCGAGTCCTGCAGAGAGGAGCGGTGATCCCTTCGTCAACTGAATAAAGAAATGTGCCACAGCTAATCGTTATATCTCATTCCCGAGGAGAGTTTGTCATAGCGGATTACTGATGGTGCAGGATAACAGTATATCACTTCACCATCCATCCCAGCGTTTCAGGCAAGAAATAACGTTGATGAAATACTGTACGTACATCTCAGAGCCTTCTGAACTCGCCGCAGCTTCATGGCTGTTCTGTATGCCGAGAACTTGATGTTGTTCAGATCCGCTAATGGAGGGAGAGAGAGATAGAAAGAGATGTAAGAGAGTAAATGAAAAAATGAGGGAAAACAAACCCATCCTACACCACTCCATCCTGCCATCAAGGAATTAGACACTATCACTATCTCTCCTCCTGGTTATCACACCATTGCAGAAGTCATTAGTGGCGTATATGTTGTATGTGTGTATGTGCACATGCATGTGTCTAGCTAAGCCTGTGTATGCAACAGCATGCCTATCTCCCTTGAAAGCTCTTCATGTCAGATCAGATTAAAAGTAAAACACATGATGTCGTTTAATCACAATTAATTAAAGGCTAAGCAAAAAGCAATCACAGCGCTGGCAAATTGGGCCTCGTAGGTTAATGACAGTAGAGATGTAGTCCCTAAGGTGTTTGAAATACAGGGCCCTTAATGAGCTGTGTGACAGGGACTTCAAAGCAGAGGCCCAGTGGTGCCGTACTGCTGGTGCTGCTGCAGCCCAGTGGGGGTGCTGGGCGAATGAGCACGACTCGGAGGGTGCTTTAATTGTCTCCTTACTCACCCAGTGCTTGGTACAGTTCTGTCATCTTTGGATGGTCCCAGCACGTTGTCTGGGCCTGATGGCTGAGGGAAGACAGACAAATGAAACAAAAGGAGGAAGAATTCGTGAGGCAGCCGAGAACCAAGGTGCACATTTTCAGGCCAGAAAGATCAAGGTAAAAAAAGGGAGTACAAATGAGTCGAGGGAAGCAGAGACAGATAGGTGAGGCAGACGGTAAAGGGAAGAAAATCAGAGGGAAGTGAGTAAGTGCGAAAGAGAAAAATGAGAGGGTAGGGTAGGGCAATCATTGTTTGCAAGAGATTGCAGCCCTGTGAAGTGCAGACATACGTCAAACATGATTCAGGTTCAGACCAAAGTAACATAGTACTGCTGCTATGGTGGAGATCCAGAACACACATTCACACCACCATCTTATTCCCACTACTGTCGATGCACTTTTAGAAATAAGGATTCCAAAAGGGTTCTCCCTTAAGGGCTTACATTCTAGCCAGGACCATTTACTCCTGATCCTCAAGGGTTCTTTGTAAGACTAAGGGTTCAATTAAGAAACCTTTTCATCCAAAGAATCATTTCAGTTTTCAAAGGATTGTTGAAAGTATGGGTGTTAAAAGGTCCTAACCCTAAAATATCCAAACATTTACCCATTTTTCCAAGTGGTATTTTTAAATGTAGAATCCTTAATCAATTAATTTTACTTGTGTACTGCCATAGCTGACATCTTTACCATCATTTCATACCATATATACCGCATGATCTGCCAAAATTCTTTTTCAATTTAATGGCCACCAGGTGCTTGGTATTTTGTATTCGATTAAATTTCGAACTGAGTTTCGGTTCCCAACCTCACTGCGCCAATTAAATAGTAAAGGTTAATGTTGCAGTGATTTCACAAAATCTCCTATCCCTTAAAGCCTGACTGTGAACCATAAGTGTTATGGGTCTCACTGGACCACATCAGCCCCGGCCCTTTAGGAGCGCCATAAAGCCCAAGGCTGCTGGACGTGTTCCCCTCGCCCCAGGCTAATCTGTTAGACTAAAACCAGCCAGAGAGAGATTTATGGGTAATGTAGTCAACCACTATTTTAGAAACAGAGTGGATGAGTTCTATCTAAAAACTTTAGAATATAAAAGGGTTTTTGGTAGAACCCCCTTAAAGGGGTTCTTGTTAACACCCTTATGCTGAACCCTTCCACCCTTAGAAAGTGGAAAGGCTTTGGATAGGATGCCAGAGAGGGTTCTGGGTGGGACTGTTTCACCACAGACCAAAACACTTTGGTGTTGCGCTAACAATGATCACTTCTGGGTTGTTTAAAGTTTAAACATTTAAAGATGTATAGCTGAAACACTGTGGTCCAACCTATGTAACATTTCTGCTGTGCTTATTTTATGTACTGTTATGCTTTACTAGCATCTTTGATAACCCAGATCCACCAGTACTCAAGCTAAGCAATATACTGCTGTGGACAGGGGCCGCACCAAATGTATTTTAGCCACCTAAAAAACCCACCTGAAAAATCAGTATCAGTGTAAACCTACACTATATTTGATATATTTTCTCTGCTTTACCTCACACACCAACCAATTGAGGCAAAGGTAGACAAGCAAGTCTCCTGCTCTGTGAAGCAAAAGTACTGTTTTTTTTCAGTGGAGTCTGGTGGCTTTGAGATAATGGCTTCAGCTCCCTATCAGAACAGGCTGTCTGATGGCAAGGTAAAGTGGTGAAAATATACTTAATATGGTGTACAATTAAACTGATATTGATTTTTTTCAGAGGGGCTTTTATTACGCAGCTAAAAAGTAACCACTTAAGGCAGCGTTTGCTCTGCACTGTTTCAATTTATGTACGTATTACTGGGTGTTTTTACCCGGAAGTTATTATAATAATCACTGTGATTCAGTCTGTAGAAGGGCTCTCTGTAAAATCTCTCATAGGAGGTTCTGGGTGAAACCTTTAACACATCATTCTAGGTGTAACCCTTTATGTTGGGTTCTAGGTAAAACCCACTGAAAGGGTTCCAGGGTTTATAAAAGGTTCTACCAGGGACCAAGAAGAGTTCTTCCATGGGGACAAGTGAAGAACCCTACATGGTTCTGGTTAGCACCTTTATTTCTAAGAGTGTATGGGCACATTTAGAAAAAAAAAATCCAATAAAAAAGGACAAGCGCAGCAAAATAAATGAGAAACCCCAGAGCAGAAAGTCTGCCAGGACCCAGGGGCCTTTTAGGGCAGCACTCATCGTTTTACCTGTGTGAGCGCTCATTGATTGGGACCCAATGAAGTGCTACTCAGGTTCTACTCTCACCCCCATTGGTACAGTAATAAAGCCCATAAAGAATTGACTAGCAGACTAAAACAAGACCCATGAGGTTCTTTTACACATGATTAAGAAAATAAATACTCATAGTCTGCAGAAGAACAAACTGTACAAACACTTGCACAGTTACAAACCTGCACACACAAAGACACCATCCTCTAGGCATAAACACACACCTACACACACACACACACACACTATGAGGGGTGAAACGTATCAGCGAACACACACACACACACACACACACACACACACACACACACACACACACACACACACTCACAATTCATTCATAAAACCAGCAGCTCTCTAAAGGTGAAATAGTATTGATGAGGTAAATAGATAAACGAATGAGTGCTCAAGCAAATAGAGTTCTTCTCTGACTCATTCAGTATTTATCTGTTTCACATGGTACCTCTGTACAAATGTTTGGACAACTGAAAGATCTCTGAAAATGTGAGACAAGAAGAGCCAAAAAAGTGGGCTGTATTTTGCAGGCAGAGAAGCATGAAGCTGATAGCTTTCTTCTAAACCTCTGAATCAATGGGGGGAGGGGTAGGGGGTTCAGTGATTGAAATACTGTATGTCTGCTCACTGATGTCTGTTTTCCTGAATGGAAAAATATCCAAGCCAATCAGATTTTTGGAGGCAGGCAATTATCAATACACATGGTGAAATGTGCTATGATCAATGTAGAAGATGTTAAAGGGTAAGTTTGGTACTTTTAGCAGGTATAGATCCAGCACACATCTTACTGGGTGAATTAAAGTTTTATTTCAACCAAACTAGAGTGGATGATCGTGGAAGACAAACCAAGATGGCTTTCGTGAGTTTCATTTAGCTTCTTTTGACTTTGAATGAAGCGTGTTTTGATCAGAAAATCTGTACATTTACATGGAGTCAGGTGGGTTTGATGATAGCAACTGGGGGTTTCTGGTTAACGAAAAATGATCTAACTCTTTAACAAACTGTCTATCTCTGTAGGGATCCATTCCAGTGTTTTCAGACAATGACAATAATAATCTGAGCCTATCAGTGGCAAAAAGAAACACTTTCAGATGACATACATTAAGGGTGTTGTTATGACCCAGGTCATTATTTTTGTACATATGCGCTTTCTGATGTGAGCTGTCTCAGTGATGTCTGTGCGTCAGTGTGACTGGATCTTACAAGGCAGGTGGTTTTTGCTAATTGGACCATTGGCAGAGGTTGCTGTCACCAAATTGGTCCAGTGCATGACAGAGGATTTTAAACGACAGCTGTCGGATGCTCCTCTCATCGTCTCACTCTGCCATTTCCAACATAGCCAGTACATAGTCTGTAAATGTAGATTTTGTATGTGAGTACCTGCAGGCAAAAACATTCGACGTTGTTAACTAGTGTGTGTTCTTGATAACTTTGTTATTTAGTAAAGTATTATGATCGGTTTTGAATATGTGAGTTGAGTTTTGTTTAAGAGTTTATTTTTCAGAATTATTGGTGGGTTTTATTTTATTTGAGCCATGTAAATAAAGCACTTTCAAGCAGTTTCAGTAAGAGTGAGGAGCCATTTTGTTTGGCAGTGCCATGTTCTTTTCTTTTGTTTTGAATGGTAGGAATTTAGGTTAGATTTGGTATTGCTAGATAGTCTAGGGTCCATTAGTACATTTTTGTTTGTTGTTTTGGGCATTGCTCAACTCTGAGGACTAATAAACAGCTTACTTTGTTGTTTAAGATACTG
Organism: Epinephelus moara; assembly: GCF_006386435.1. Lineage (NCBI taxonomy): Eukaryota > Metazoa > Chordata > Actinopteri > Perciformes > Serranidae > Epinephelus > Epinephelus moara. The sequence continues at coordinate 28,306,654 of NC_065509.1, forward strand.
TGTGCTGACCTTCCTTGGGAGTAGGAAGAGTAGGGGGTCACAGCATGTTATGTCTAGGTTCCCCTAGACCGGGGACAAAACAGTGTGAACTTGATGCCAGTGGTAACTTGTAGCCTGTTTTGCCGCTGCTGTCTGCAACCCTTTTAATCAGAACTGGACCAAATTCAGAATTGTTGTTCCCAATATCCACTGAGACACAACAACTTGTGATAATAAGGTCCAGGTTGAAAAAATACCAAACCTACCCTTTAACTGCTCCAAGCAGCTGCTACCACAGTTTCTGTGTGGACTGTGGATCAGTCAACACTTACTGATCATTGCAAAATAACCTTCACTCCCAAAAAGAAAATGGCTAACATGAACACAATGTTAAACTGAGTAATGAAATTTAAAAAATGAATACAACAAGCTGTTCTGAGCCGCCCCTACCCGCCTCTGTGATGTCACTATGTAAAAAATAAGGCAGGTTAAGAATACTGGCAGCAAGTCACATAGGTCATGTTGAATAACACTACAAACAGCCTGTTTCAGGAGAGTTTTGTGCACACTGGAAACCAAATAAATCCAGGTCAAACTTAACCTTAGTGGAGAAAAATGTAACCAATGTGCTCTACAGACAAACAGCGCTCGTACCCATTTGTCATAAAAATTACAAAACACCCCCACCTGAATCCAGTACATACATTCCCACAATACAGAAACTGACCCTGAAGTTACACTTACTTGATATAGTAGGGCACTTTGTTTGGGGAGATGGCACGCTCCCACGGTATCTGCACTGAACCTGCACAAACACACACAGAAACGAAATCAATTTCAGAATTGGCATGTCACGCATGAAAAGCCATTGTGCACAAGGTCCCTGACAGCGTGTCCAGACAGCGTGTCCATTCAGACCTTCTTAACAGAGCTACTCTGGTGTACAACAGGCGCAGTAAAGCCAAAGAGGCACGTCTATTGTGTCGGGTTTCCACAGAGTGTTGGTTTGTTTGGCACGGCCTAATACAATACGGGAGGCAGAGCCCTCGGTGAGACATGGGTGACTGTAGTGCTTAAACCGGCCTCCAAACTGAGCCACAGGGGGTCCAGCAGAGGATCAAACAGGACAGACTGCACTGCAAGAAGCAAGAGGCAGACAATACGCACCGACACACACTGATACAGAGGAAAACACCCAACCATACACACACCATGTCATTGTAAATTATTGTATCACCACTAGCACAATGCAGACTTGTATGTTGTTGCTCTGCATATGTGGAAAAAAAAGTGGAATACTGGAGTAGACTTGCAAATCCAAAGGCAGAAGAAGTATTCAGATCCTTTACTTAAGTAAAAGTACCGATATCACAATGTAAAAATACTCTATTACAAGTAAACATCCTTCATTTAATATCATGCATAAGCATTCCTGGCTAAATGTTCTTAAAGGATCAAAAGTTAAAGTTTTAATTTTGCAGAAAAATGTCCATTTTGACTGACATATTATCATTTATTGTATCATCAGATTGTTCTGCATTAGTGCATAAGTAGCATTTTTCTGAAGATGGTCAAGGTGGTGGTGGTTCACTACGGGTCCATGTCATTGGTTCGACAGCCCATTGGTTCGACATCCCATTAGTCCGACTGTCCACGGTGCTGAACGGCTCGCGGCAGGCGTATGGTGCGCCGCGACCGGCTTGAGGCGGAGCAGGCTCACGGCTTATGTGTTTGTCACTTTCTTTTTCATTTTAACCCACACCATGATCTTTTCCTGACCCTAACCAAGTGGTTTTTGTGCCTAAACCTAACCAGACCTTAACCACAGGGCACCATGATGATTTTGGAACGGACTTCGGAACAATGAGTTTAATATGGTCGGAACAATGGGATGTCGAACCAATGGGCTGTCGAACCAATGGGCAGTTCCCGTTCACTACTTCATATATAGTTCAGCAGTTTAGTCCACTTGCTCCCAACCCAGGGATCAGGCCCCTTCAAAGGGTCACACCATAAATCGGTGGGGTCGTGAGATGACTGCTGGGTGGGTAAAGAATACAAACAAAGTTCTGCAACATACATTTGTATTTTTTTCTTGACTTTTCTCTGAACTTTGTTTTTTGGGGGAAAATGTTGTTGAGTTTTGCCTCAAACAGTTACAGAAATATAACTGATTCAGAAGTCCAGGGGGGAAATCAGTCTTTGGTGGAGCTGTTAACAACTCATAGACATCTGAGCCCCAAGCACATATTGTTTATTTGTTTGTTTTTGTTTTTTAAATATTTTTATGGGGGCTTTTTGCCTTTAATCGATAGGACAGTAATGAGCGTGAAAGGGGAAGAGAGAGGGGATGACACACAGCAAAGGGCCGCAGGCTGGACTCAAACCCACAGTCACTGCAGCAAGGACATTGCCTTTGTTCATAGGATGCCTGCTCTGCCCACTGAGCTACTGGACGCCCTATTGTTTATTTGTAATTGGTGAAAAACAAAAACAACTAACTTATTCAGTTTATAAATGTAAAATCTCATTTGAAAAGAAACTAGTAATTACAGCTGTTAGATAAATGCACACTGGGGTAAAAAGTACAATTTTTCACACTGAAATGTACCAAAATAGCGTAAAATGGCAATAATCAAGTGAGGTTCCTGAAATTGTAATCAAAGGGTAAGTTTGGTATGATTCACCCTAGACCACATTTTCCCATGTTTTTTGAAACTGGTTCAGTATTGAGTGAAACTGCTGCAGCTGGCAGCAGCGAAACAGGCTGCAATGTAACAACTCAGGCTGTGTTCAAACCGTCCATCCACGTACATCCACTAAAAGTGCTTGTTTTAGCCACTGACAAGCTTAGGTTGTTATTTTAAGTGTCTGACAACTTATGGAAAGGATCCCTACACAGACTTTTTTGTTAAAGAGTAAGATCCTTTTTGTTTAACCAGAAACAGCCCACAAATCGGCACTGCCAAACTCACCAGACTCCATTTAAATAATTGGTAATTTTCATTGTGCAAAGTCGACAGAAACCAAATAAAACTCACAAATACCATCTGGTTTGGTTCGTCTCTCCACTGTTCCAACAATGACCAAGTGTGGTTTGGTTGAAATAAACCCCAGAGTCACCCAGTTGAATGTGAAACTTTGCTGGCTCTGTACACACTAAAATTACTGCTTTATTATTTAAATAGAGTAGGGTTGCAACTGCATGAGGTTTTCATAGCACAATAACCGTCTCAGAAAATACCACAGTTTTACGGTATTACAGAATTTATGTTATTATCAGTCAGAACGAGCCTTAAAGAAATGAAAATGGAAGGGTTATTGTTGGTTGAACAAACATTTTATTACTATAATTGAAACTTGAAACCATTTTGTTGATGGAAGTATGTGTAAAAAGTCTCCCCTTAAAAAAATAAAGAGGAGATTCAATGTCCAGTTGTATTTTTCAGTATTAAAGATAAACAAATGTACTTGGTACGATAACCGTCAACTTGTATATCACAGTTTACCTTGAAACCGGGATATTGCTGCAACCCTAAAATGGAGTCTGGTGAGTTGGGTGATGGCGATATCAGGGCTGTTTTTGTTTAAACAGTAAAGATCTGATTCTTTAACAAAAAGGTCTACCTCTGTAGGGATCCTTTCCATAATGTTATCAGGCACCTAGAATGATAATCTGAGCCTGTCAGTGGCAAAAACAAACGCTTTTAGTGGATGTAAATTGACGGTGCAAATGTGGCCCAGGTGGTTTCATTACAACCTGTTTCATGGCTGTCAGCTACAGTGCTCCTCAATACTGGACCAGTTTCAAAAACAGTTTTTCCTATTAGTCACTAAGACACAAAAACATGAAAAATAGGGCCCAGATTGAAAAATACTGCACTCATCCTTTAAGAGTAAATGTACTCAGTTGCATTCAACCATGGAACAAATCTGTCTATGTAAAATAAGCATCATATGCACTGTTACATACTGTATGTGCTACATCAAACAACATCATGAATAAATGCATGTTGGTGTATAAAAAACACAGTAGCAGACCCAGACATTCCTGCAGGGTACAGTGGGCTGAGCTGGCAGTGGGGGAGTGCTATATAAGCCCCAGTGTGGCATCTCTGAGCCAGCGTGACAGCAGTAAAACTGGATGGGGTTTGGTGAGGACATTGGAGGCACACACACACACACACAACACTCACACAGAGCATTGCAACACACATCACTTTAAATTAGGTAAAGTAAATCACATTTTCTTCAGCCCTCCTGCTACATCGCTGCAGCCTTTGAAGAGCAGCAGGTAAAAGAAGAGACAGAATTCACAAATATGTATCTCTGCTCAAATGAGAGCAATGAAGGATCTGATGAGCATCGCTGGGGATGTTTATCGCAACAGTGTGCTGGAAATGATGAAGACAGATGAACAAAGCCTGCCAGCTCCACCTCTAACCCAAATACACAGGCAAACACACACGCGCAAACACACAGTCATTGTTTTATAGCCTTATCATAACAAAACTGTAATACACCTTAACTTCCTTTTATCCCCCCACACTCTGAGACGGTACCTTGGCACAGCATGGCACAGATTGGTGCAACATGAGGTACTAACTTCAAATAGAAGAGAACGCTTACTGGAAAGGAAGTGCTGCGATCCGGGGCCAAAGTCTCTATGTGCATCCTGGAGCTGCTTCAGCCGCTCATCTATGGAAGCCTGAGGACACACACACACAAATGCAGAGTTAAATCAAAGGGAATCCTGCTGCTCATCCCTCTCTGCCACAAATCCCCAAAAGAAAGAAATGCACGCACACAGACCACCTGTTTCTCCCCCATTAGTTAACTATGAAATATAAATTATGTCTTTTTCCTCTGCTGCCCCTCTTGAAGGACTTTGAAAGCCTTTGAAGAGCGGCAGGTAGGAAATGAAGACAGAGATTACCTAATAATATATTTTGTTGAAACGAGGACAACGGTTCCTGGTTGCAATGTCAATGTGAAAAAAAGGGAAAAGATGATGAAATGAGAGAGAAGAAGAGGGGGGGAGCTGCAAAGCCTCACATGTGTTGCGTCAATAACCATGGAGAGTTGACAAAATTAAGTTTGTAAAAGCATTTCACATCAGTTACTGTTACTGTTTCCCACCAAATGGGATTTAGCCTGCCTAATCCTGGTTTATTTGAAATGTATTGGATTTGGCACTTAAATCATTGTCAGCTGGGTGTTTGAAACGCGTCCTCAAACAATGGGAGGTAAATCCACTCGCGTTGAGGTAGAGAGACAGATAAAGAGAGGAAGAGAGAGGAGACACTATGAGGGGCCTTTAGACTTCAAAGAAAGGCGCAGGCAATGAGTCGTAATGTGTAAAGTTAGATGTATTAAGTTGGCAGTTCTTAGCGTACACACGTCATTGCTCCCTCGCCAGAAAATAAAACAATATAATCTGAAGCGTGATTTAAATTGGTTGGGACTAATATAGAGCACTGTCAATGTGCCGTGGAGATGTTACTGCCAACTGTGCCGTGTTGTACAATCTATTTGTTGTACAGGCAATTTGGGCTGCCATAAGGAAGACAAATGACTGAATTACCCGTGATCGACAAATATTAGCAAATCAAATTTGGAAATACATTTTCATTGGCCAAAATCAACAGGGCACAGGATGTTGCCGGGATTTAGCATTTATCATTTTAATTAAGAGAGAAATGGGACACAGAGGGGGAGACGGAGAAAAAGGTTCCTCCGTTCTGCTTGCTTTCACGGTGAAACATAGCAGGTCAGTTCGCATTATAGCATTGAAATTAATTAACGTGGATGAGCAGAGATAGCAGATCGACCGGGGTGCGAGCGAGACAGCTCAAAGAAGATCTTTTTCTCTGAAACCATTTGCAACACCTGTCTCTTCACATGTCACTTGGGCTCTACTGATATCACAGAAACTCTGGGAACAATTCAAGATCTGGGAGATGAATATCTATCTGCTGGCAACTATGAACACTAAAAGCCTTTTTAATAGTGTTGATCGTCAGGGGGGATTAGAGGCTTACATCCTGAATCAAAGACCAGAGGACACCAACTGTAACACACAGTGCATCAAAGATTTAGCAGAAATTGCTCTGTAAAAAAACGTTTTCATGACTACCTCCATCGCAAAGGGACATCAATGGGGAGCAAATGAGTCACAATTTCCGTTCTTTCTATGCAACTCACTCCCAACAATCCTTTCCTAAAATACATGAAACTGTAGTGCAAAGCTGTGGAGGATGTCTCCTTGATAATTCAGGCTCCAGTGAGGGTGTCATCTACAATTTAACGCTTTTAACAGTCATTTAAACTTCACTGTGACATCTCGACCTGAAAGAAAAACTTTCATGTTAATTAAAAAGGAATGAAAGATATGTTACTGATGTGTACAGAAATAAGTCTGACAGATCTTCCTATTTATATGTAAACTCATTCCATCCCACACATTTGAAAAAAAAGCTTGCATGTCAGCTGCATCTAGGATATGAAGTACCTCACTGGTTTTCAAACAAAGAGCACTTGAACTTGATGTGTTTGGTCAAACGAGTATCCTAAAATGGATCACAGCTCGAAATAAATATGAGAACTTTATACAGCAGGAGAGTCTTTTAACAAAACACAAATCCATACTGCACATATTCTGTACTGTATCTACGCACTAATCATCACTACTGTTATACAGACCATTTTATACTAACAGGAAATGATACCATTAGTGCGACGTCTGATGCCAATCAAACTGCAACTTTGAAAAGCTGCGGCCAATAAACTTCACAAAGAGACATCAACATGTTTTTCTAAGATTTAATGCCTTTGTTTTCCAAGATTTTTTGGAGCTGCAGTCCACCACCCACAATTTATTTTAGTATTTTTAGCTGGCAGCCTTTGTGCATTGCACTGTGGCAGTGTGCATCAACAGCACAAAAATGGACCATATCTAGCTTTCATAATGTCTGGTTTGAGTATACTTTAATTTGTGAACACCATATATATACTAAGAATCAGTAGGTGGTATGGATTCAGCACATGGTGTAAGAGTCTACAGCAGGGATAATCAACTTGCTTTGCCAGAGGGCCACTTTTGCAAAATGACAGGAGGCCAGGGGCCAGTTCATAAACAAACATTAATAATGAATATATAAATAATTAGCCTGGACCTCTGTCAGGAGGTCTGGGGATCCTTCCCTGGCACTTTTTTTATAAACAAGTTTTATTTTGATGCTTTTTATGCACGCTGGCAAAGTACCAAAAAAAAAAAAATCCCAGTGTGAATTAATTAATTTTTATTGTGAATTAGAAAATGGTCAGTGAGCAACCCAGCACCCTATTGTGGGCCAGATTTGCCCGATGGGCTGTTAGGTGAGTATCAATGGTCTACACCCATACTGGCGGCTCTGTGAGGCGGCTTTGAGCTAAATGCTAGCAAGCACCAGCATGCTTAGATTTAGGTCTATGGTGTGTTCCAATACCTGTACTACCATACTATTTAGTGTGTCAGCAAAATATTTTGTTTGTCCCAATTACATCATATGTCAAATGTAGTATGCCAAAAAGATGTCCTACTGCATCTGGTTGCATTTTTCAGTAAGCAAACCAGCATGATTTTCTGGCTATTCTGACCTCCAGTTGTCTGCGCAGCAGAAAATACGTCACATCAACTGAGCCGTAGACAGATAGCACCTCATTGACAGCTGACAGAAGCTGCAAAAATCTCCATAGACAGATTCTGCATATGTATGTGACAAGAATGGAGTGTTATGGCATGTGCTTGTAGTCCAAGTAGTATTAACCAATCATGTCTGAATGACAGTAAATAAGAGGTTTTCATTAGAGGTTGAACGCATTGGATATCGACTGATGACGAAATTAGCTTTCAATAAGCTTTTTAGAAATTTATCAGCATTCATATCCAGAAATGTGTTTATGGGGGATGAGCAGAAATACCCGGCACACGGAAGAGAAAGTCTTGACATTGATATCCGCTGGCTACACTGGATCAGCCCAAAGAGTCCGGTCTCACTCCGAAGTTGTCGAAACCGCCGTTTGGGCAGTGACTTGTTTCTAATGTTGGCACGATATGCGGCTGGTTGCCATGATGGTTCAACAGCAGCCGCCACATCAGGGGGAAATGCAGCGGGACAAGGACGAAAGTTAAGGTTGGTGAAAGTCCACGTGGGGCGGGTAGGAGGGGTGGTGGTTGGGTCCAACAAATACTGACTTTCACCCGAGAGAGACAGGTCTTCGCGTCCTGAAAGATTTCAAAGCCAAACCCTGTGCTTTTTCCCTAAACCTAACCACATGTTTTTGTTGCTTAAATCTAATGTGTGTTTGTTGTTGAAGGAAAAAAACGTCAATTTGTGGTGTTGTACCCGTGTTGTTGTGAAAACGGAGGTGTATTCTGAAAGAAGACAATGCATGTAACAGGCAGAACTTGACACGGTATCCCAGAACATCAACACCTAACGCTCCAAGGGTACCATGCACATCGTATGTGAACGTGGAAAGTCCATGACCAAAACGTCAATATGCGACAAGGTCTTTATCGTCATCAGTCAGAAGCCAACGGATCCTGAGATTGAAGCCTTAATGACGGACGACAGCGTATCCAAGTGTGACTACGACATATTTTTTGCGACTCCTGTGTATAACAATACATTAATCTATGTTAATTTCACGCTACAATGCAGCGTATACATGAGCAACAGGGTCAAAGATCAAGGTGCAACACTACGGCAAAGTAGTATGTCTCAAATGTTTGCACACCTCATGTAACAGCATGGACTCTGTAAGGGCTGCTGCCTTTCGTACTGAGAGTTTAAATAAAAGATATGCCATCTGAAACACATGCTGCCACTTTCACCATCTTAGTTTTTTTTTTAGCATGCTAACATTTGCTCATTAGCACTAAACACAAAGCACAGCTGAGGCTGATGGGAATCACATTGCTTTTTCAGGTATTAAGTAATAAAGCAAAGTATTAGAGCAAAATAAATTGTGATCTGAGCCAAGAGGTCGAAAAAATCAGTCATGTGCCAGTTCACATGACTGTTCAGTTGTGATTAGTTGCTTAGAGGACAAAGGGCTTTAAGTTTTATTCACTTGGGGCACAGAAAACACTGACTTCCACATCAAACCCACAGTTATTCTCTACTGCTCTGCTCTGTTGTGTCCTCCTCATGAACTGTTTCACTCCGGGTTATTTCAGGGCCAAAGAAGAAACATGAAAGCCACAAACAGTCAGGGAGCAGCAAGTGTGCAAAGTGGATGGTGGCAATTAATTTCCAAGAATTGTCAATGGCACGTTAAAATCTCATCAGATGGAAGCAAGACAAAGAGGAGGAAGGGCAATTAAACCATCATGACGACGAGACCACATACAAGAAGCTGTGGAGAAAGTGTCACAGAGGTTATCTAATGGGAACAGGGTGTTCTCACTTGAATGGATGTTGTTGTGCTTGTAAGAGCGCTACACAGGCCGCTGATGGAGAATGCAGCTTAAGCCTGAACGCTGTACACTATACAGTGACAGTAATGCTCTTTGCATAATGCATCCATACATTCAGCTAAGCATCAAGGGGTGGGCGAGTACAGTACAATGAATACAAGGCACTTTACCCTTGATTTTTAAAAGGCTTTAAGCATACATGCCTTTCATTCACTGAAGAATTGCCTCCTTCATGTAAGTAAGTGCATGGATTCATATTTTGATTCATTTCATTCTGTCGTATTTCTCACTTAAACATCCAATTCATGATGTATAAAAATACCAGAGCCCTGATCTTCACAGCAACTCTACGTGTTAACTGTTATATCTTCTGACCACAGTAGTCTCTGACTAATAAACCACATGTAAAGGTTTTTCTCGTCTCTTTAAAGTTTGTTCATTAGAGAAATACTGAGCTCAACTCATCACAGGAACGAAGAGCTGCTGAAAAACAACAGCTGTTAGACAGATCCATAACAAGACTGGTGTGTGAAGGCTGTTGGAATTAGACGTGGACAGAAGTTGATCTAAATATATATTTGGACATTTTTAAAATAGTTTTAGCAGCTCAGACAACCTCTGTAACCCCCCATCCTCTCATACCTTAGCTGGCGTTACCTAATGTGGATAAACATGTTTAACTACAAATTACTTTTAGTCTATTTACTAAAAGAACTGACTGTTTTGCAAAGCATGTCTTTTACAGGAATTTGGATTGATTTTGTTCATCATTTCTATTAATGTTCTTTTCTTTGTTCTCCATTTCCTTTCACTGTGGCAGGTTACACAACAGAAGTAAGAGTATGTCAATTGATTTGAAATGAACTGAGATGGTTGAGATTAGATACGAGCTGACTTTGTCATCGGGAGGTGGATGGATGGTGGTTGGCGTAACACCTAAGCACGACAGCTGCCAAGTGAGACATTGCAGCTTTTCTGGGTTTCTTTTTACAACGATTATTTTTCTGGGGCTTTTTTGCCTTTAATGACAGGACAGTTTTGAAGTGTGAAAGGAGGAGAAAGAGGAGGTGGCATGCAACAAGGGGCCACGGGCTGGAAATGAGCCCATGGCCGCTGAGGCAAGGACACTGTCTTTGTACATGTAGTGCCTGCCCTACATACTGAGCTACTACACACTCCTCCAGGGTTCTTATAGACAAACCATAATCTTGGTTTGTGATATTAAACATATGATTGCAATATCCCTGGTCTGAATCTAGCCAAGGATCTTTGTTTAATGTAATTCTTGAACAGCTTTTTATCTAATAAAAATTATACTCAAAGCTGTACAGCCTGCATTCATAAAGTGAAATATACAGGATTTGTTGTTATGGAGCTGCAGGTAAAGCTTGTGCACTGGTGTTGATCTTTTGGGGGGCTGACGTTTATGCCTTTATTCAACAACTGACAGTGAAAAGATGACAGAAAATGAGGAAGGAGATGTCAAACAACCTGCAACAGAGGTTCCCATCTGGACTCAAACCTGGCATGTTTGAGTTCATGGACGGTGCCTCAACCTCTGAGTCAGTGTTGCCATGTGGGTGGGCTACTTTTGATTACATTGGGCGGGGAAATAGGGCTTTGGACTGGCAGATAAACTCTGGGCTGCTTCTGTCAACATTTGGCAGGTTTTGAAAATATTGTGAATACAAGCTTTTTTATGGTCATCACTGCCGTGTCCACCCACCCACCTATAACTGACCAGAAACAGGCGATGCGGTAATAGATCATTGGTTTATATTTGATCAGCACTGCCTAGTTTTACTGTTCGATTGGAGTTTGGTTTGAGAGAGGGGAGGGGGGGTCTTTCTTAATCAGTGTCTATACTATTTGTGTCCATAGTGATGAGCATAAAAAGTGTGTAAGTATAACCAGTAGTTTGAAAAACAGTTCAAGAGCCATCCCAAATTCGCCAAATGACCTGAAGGGGGTCATCTGACAGAGCTGGCTCTTGGGCTGTTTTTCAAGTGAATACAGCCCATTTTTATGGAAAGACCATCTCTAGCAGTGAAATACATCTTTAACAATTGTCTGGGTAGGTAGGTATGCACTAATCTGGAAATTACTGGCTTTCCCCAGTAGCCTAAGGATCCACACTAAGGGTGCCATGGTGGCCTAGGGCAGTGCTGCCAAATCCGATTGACAGTTTCCGGCCCAATCACAACTTAAGCCCAATCCAACTCAATAAAAAACAGCTCAAATCATAACCATGCCAGAAACTGGTGTAAAACTGTAAAATCATTACATATGCAACAGAAGAAACATCAGAGGCATGAAAAGCTTTCTGTTGCATTAAACAACCCAAAATAAAATGTTAGTTAATGGACGACTGCCACCCATAAAGAGTGCATTCAGACAATCAAATAATGTTAGCTTATGTTTAGACAACATTTTCAAACCCTGCCAAATGTAGATGAAAGCAGCCCAAAAGCTATTTAACCCAGCCCAACATAATCAATAGTATCCTGTAGAGATGAGCAGGGAGATCTAGACGCTGGTAAGATGGAGGGAAGTTTACCTTACAGTAGTTCATTTACACACACACCACCCACGGTGCTATGATGCAAAGTTGGTTGAAATTCGGCAAAGTATCCTGCTAATATTTTACCTGCACATAAGCCACTTTGTTCTGTGGTTTTAATGATCCCTGTGAGTAACTGGCATTCATCTATCAGCTTGAAAACCTTATCTGATCACCGCCTCTAATGATATCAGAATTCACCATCTCACACACATAAGCACACACACGCCCTTTATCCATTCCCTAATTCACACAGTCCTTCACAGCCTCACAAAGTGATAGAGGACAAACAGTAAAGCAGTTGGAGGCCTGGGGTCACATAAACCCTGAACTTGCATTAATACAAACATTACACTTGGAATCGCTCTCTAACGTCTCCTTTGAATCCGACTGCAGGAAAAGCTGCTGCTGACAGCGTCAAACGGGCAACACAGACCCAGCAGTGAACTCTACCTGAAGCACTTTCCATCTGCTGTTGAGATGCTCCAGGGCGCGGGCGTTCTCCATCGACAAATGGACATCAGAGATAGCCAGCTGGTGGGCAAGATCATTGATGTGCTTCATGCCCTCCTTCACTTGGGTCAGCTCCTCCTTAAATAACTGCAGGAGGACGAGAGAGCACAAGACGAGCAGAAGGAGTGGAGATGGAGGGATAGAAAAGAGGAAAAAGGCAGAGATATAAAATATATTAAATTTAGGAAAGATATCAGACTCAGGCAAACACCCGGTCTGGACAAAAACTCCACTGAAATTAAATAAGTGACAAAAATCAATTGAAATGTGATCTGTTATTGCTGTCAGCTCTGTTCTATCTGGAAAATATTTGGCAGTAACCGCATATTAACTTAAGTCAAAGTGAAAAGAATGTATAATGATATTTGAATTCGAAACAATATGACATCACCATCGCAACATATTGTTATGCATGCTCTGCTTTACCGAACTGTCTTCCTTTGGACTGTGTGTTTGTTTTTTCATACCATCGAGAAGCTGTTTTCTGTCTGCTGCCTACCATCTGCGTGACTCCATGTAATTGCAGCATGCTGATTCACATAGGACTATTATGACAATATCATATGACCTATTTTCTAAATTACGTGAGCTCCCCTGGTAATACTAGTCCCGTGTGAGTAGGGCTGTAGAGGACCATCACAATTATTACAAATTGCCTGAGGACCCCAGGTAATATTACTTCCATGAGAATATGGCTGAAGACACCATAAATAAAGAGGACATGTTGTTTATGATTTTTTTTTTTTAATTTTGTCCTGATGATGTCTTATTTGACATAACACAGAGGAGACCTACATAAAAGATTAGGAGTGAAAGGTACTATAAGACATTCACAACTAGGAAGCTGCATGGCATGAACTCCAGCAAACTCAGCCTTAGGACAGCCTGAAGTCTCATGTTTTTTGGGGATTACTTCTCCGCATTTCTTCCCGATAGCACCGTTTGAATGACAGGGTGTGGATTTATGTAAAAACTCCAGCACATTAAAATAATGTTCAAACACAAATGCTGCTGAAATCAAATTAAGGTTTTCATGTTTACCGTGATGGATGATCTACCGCAGCTTGAGTAATTTGTAACCCCGTGGAAGCGTCACACTGTGTAGATGTGAATTTCACCAGAATGGCTTCCTATAATGGCAGGACATTAATCCCTGATATCTGCAAATATGCTGACTATCTTTAGACACCAGCAGGGACAATGTAAAAGGGAGAGGCAACAAAAATTCTAAGGAAGGTAAAAATGCATCACTGTTATGCTGGGCGTCTCAGAGCAAGTGTGCACATTTGTTTGTCTGTGTCAGTGCATACTGTGAGTGTAGAGCTGGAACAATTATTTTAATAGGCAATCAAGAGGAAATTAATCTAAAGCTGTTTTGATAATTGATTAATTTTTAAGTAACCTTTTTTCCAGCAAGGAAGGTGGGTTTGCTGCTTTGATAGCAAATACGTTTTTTGGGTTTCGGACTGTTAATCAGATGAATCAAAATAGTTCAAAGTCCCTCTCCACTCCAAAATGTCTGTCCTTGACTATAGTGACTTGTACCTGTGCAAAGTTTGTCACTATAGAGGTCCTTCCACAGTCCTCTACAGAGGGACAATGTCTCTGCACTTACCTAAAATCTGAGATTCAAACATACACTGGGCAAATTAGATCAGGTACGCCACTACGATGAAATCCAGTCACTGTCAAATACGGTAACATGTATCGACGGGGAAGAGACTTTGATACAACACTGGCAAAGAAACCTGAAACCTTGAGTGCGGAGCGGACTTGTCAGCACAGGGAGCAGAGTTAGCATTAGTTAGCATTAGGGAAAGTTTGACCGCAAACATGGTGGATTTTTGGATCTTTATTCCATTCATTCATTCATTCATTCATTCATTCATTCATTTTCCATAACTGCTTATTCTGTTGGGGGTCGTGGGGGGGCTGGAGCCTATCCCAACTGACATTAGGCGAGAGGCGGGGTAGACCCTGGACAGACTGTCCCAGGGCTGACACATAGAAACAGACAACCATTCACACTCACATTCACACCTACGGCCAATTTAGAGTCACCAATTAACCTGCATGTCTTTGGATTGTGGGAGGAAGCCGGAGTACCTGGAGGAAACCCACACTGACACAGGGAGAACATGCAAACTCTGCTACATGCTAACCACTACTCCACCATGCCGCTTTATTCCACTATCTACCAAAAACCTCATCGCAGGGTTGCCCTCTAGTTCACCTGGTAGAGTGTGTGCACGAGTCCTTTGCAGCGACATAGGTTTGATTCCAACATGCAGCCATTTGCTGCGTGTCAGCCCCTGCATGTCAGGACCCATGAACACTGTGTCAACCACTGCCAGTTAGCTTACCTGCTAACAAACAGCATTGTAGAGGCTACGCCGATGCTTCAAGCCATGGGATGACTTAACCGACACGCTGATTGTTACCATGTCTGATCAATTAAACTTGTCAGTGTCCATTAAACTCAAACATGTTTCCAAAAATCCTCAAAAACATCCACGTTTAACTGCATATTGCATATTCTGCTCCTACAAGCGTTAACAAATGAAAGATGCTAGCTACACTTAGTTACTATTCGATATGTCTGCTAGTCACTGATTTTGTTGCACGCCAGATTCTTGATCTGAGTCTGACTGAGGCTCAAACATGTTCGGCTGAATCTCTCCGATGCTTCCTTGAATGCTAACGTCAGCCATGTATTATGTGGGATACCCATGTTAACTAAATATTACTGTAACATGTATTAAAACATGTCTGCAGGGGGACTTTAAATATGGTACTTTGGGATTTTGAAAAGCTGTGACAGGCATTTTATAGATCAAATTATAGACCGACTGAAATAAGCCTTAGTCACAGCTCTATCTGTGTGTATGTAAGTGTGCAGTATGTGGCTTTCTGTGTGTCTAATTTGCATGCATCTGTGAGTGCGTGCTTTTATATGTGTCTGTGACTACATTTAAGTGAGTGAGGGAGATGACGCCTACTTGACAGTCCTGCCCTAAAGACTAAGCCGAACATGTGCTGCCTGTGACAGGAGCCCAAACAGTGACATGATTATTGTGAAGTGCCCTCACCTCTAATGAACAGCACCACACAAATTACAGGCAGCAGCGGCACCTCGGCACTCCATAATGACTGAACCGATGACCTGCCATTTGCTTAACAACATCTTTCCAACTGGGGGATTGTAACCTCTGCCATCTCGCTGTGTCAGTTTGAAGTGCCGCGTCCTTGTCATCATCTGTCAGATCGCAGCTACTCCGAAAGGGACGTGTGTACACAGGCAACCAAAACAAACACTTTAAAGCAACCCAGCCTTGTACACATCCCTCACTTATTCATGAGCAACATACCACTGCTGTTTTATTGTGATAAAAAAAGCAGGATGTCACTGTTTTGATGTTTGTTTATAATGTGTTAAAGTGCGTTTTTCTGGGTTAGTCGGAGGCGATTACTTCAAAGGACACAATTAAGTTACTCCACAGGTAAAAGCCATTTATATCTGGGATTCATGATAACGTGTCTGCATGTACGAGTGTGTGTGCATTAGGGAGATAAGAAGAAAGACAGAGTGTGTACGTAATGCAGCATGTTTTCTGTGTCTACCTTGGTGGCGTCTATGTGGTCCTGCAAAGAGTCGATGAAGAGGTCTCCTACGGGCTCCCAGGCGTCTCTCACCCCCTCTGCCTGCTCCAGGGCCACTGCCAGCTCCTCCATCGCCGCCTGGATCTGGAGTAGACGCTCTAATGTCCTCTCCATGTGTCTGGGGAGTTTTGTTGAAAACATAATTCATTACAGTTAACTACCTGCACCATAAAAATTTGGAGCTAATGCAAGCACAAAAAATTCTATCAAAACCCACAGAGCATGCAGTCCAACACATCATTTATTTAAATTTACAGACTGTCGTTTCAGCTGAGCAGCATGCACATTATTCCATACCATCATTTCATAATCTAAATGCCTTTTCTTTGAAAACAGGTTTTAATATTCTACTGAGCTCTGAATTTTCAATGATCTAAAACTTGATGAATGTGTGTTCCTAATTGTTTCTGTAATGGATTATATTTGCCGCATTTTGTAATCAGGTTATGGTAATTGTATTACGTGTAATGTATTGCAGCAGAACCCTGCTATGGATCAACTCACACACACACACACACACACACACACACACACACACACACACACACACACACACACAGTCTCAGAGAGAAATAACACTCCCAACTTCATAGCTTGAAAAGTTACAGGCACATTTGTGCTGTATGGTAAAAACTTTCACACCTAGCCTGTTGATTCAGTAAAAAACAAACTCTGATATGGATTAAGCATGATCTCAGAAGCTAAGCTATTCATAAATCCATCTACTGATTGTGAAATCTGTCCATGATCTCATAATTGATTTGTAGCTTAAAGTCCTTGTGCGCCGATCAGCCAAAACATTAAAACCACTGACAGATATAATATATATATATATAATACCGATCATCTCGCTACAATGCAATGTTCTGCTGGGAAATCTTTGGTCCTGGCATTCATGTGGATGCCACTTGAAGCACTTCACTCATCCAAGCACTGTTGCAGACCAAGTCGCCCCCCTCATAGCAATAAAACTCCTCGATGGCAGTGCCCTTCCTCCAGCAGAACATGCACCATGCCTCACCACAAACAATGCTCAGAAATGGCCCAAGGAACATAACGAAGAGTGCAAGGCATCAACCTGGCCTCCAAATTCCCCAGATCCCAATCTGATCGAGCATCCGTGGGACATGCCAGTATCCCATCTCACAATCAACAGGTCTCAAAGGATCCACTGCCAACGCCCCAGTGCCAGACTCCACAGGACACCCCCAGAGGTCCTGTGTCCACGCCTTGACATGTCAGAGCCAAGTCCGATCCAAAAAGGCCCCACAGTGGATCAGGGGTACCTCTGGGATACTGGCACATCCCATGAATGCCCAATCAGATTGGAATCTGGGGCATTTGGAGGCCAGGTTGATGCGTTGAGCTCTCTGTCATGTTCTTCAGGCCATTCCTGAGCTGTTTTTGCAGTGTGGCATGGTGCATTGTTCTGCTTGGTGGCCACTGCCATCAAGGTGCATTGTTGCCATGAGGCAGGGTGTAGTAGTGTTTGGGTGGGTGCTGCGTGTCAAGTGGTATCCACATGAATACCAGGAACCAAAAGTTTCCCAGCAGAACATTGCGTTAAAACAATATGATCAATATTAATCACCTCCTCCGCCAGTGGTTTTGAGGTTTTGGTTGATCGGCGTATATATAACCTATTTATGCATATTATTTGATAACAATGGTAACACATATGCATGTCAGGGCGCATATTTTTTCCTGATTAACAGGTTAAAAACTGTTAAAAGTGATGAACTTTTGTCAGTTCATGAAGTCCATTTACTGTAAGTGTGTCAGTGATTCCACAGTAATAAGCCCTGCATCATGACTGTACAATACGCTTCCTTGTCCTCCCGTCTCTACCTGTTAGTCATTATACATAACATGTGGTCCATTTGTATTATATTTGTCTAATAATACTAATAATGCTCATAACCAGCTGTTTCTTTGTGAGCTGTTTGTGACACCGACGAACATAAATATGCATTTAAGTGCTGCATAAACGTCTGTCAGTCATTGCAATCTGATTTCCCCAAGTGGGTCTTGATGTTGCAGGATGATCACCAACGCTGTCCAATCAACGAGCTACCTGTAAGTCTGTTTAACTTCATGTTTACTCCCTGTGTTTGTTTTGTAAAAAAGTCAGTGTAAACAGGAACCATATCAGAGCTACAATTCAACAACATCATTTTTTCCTCACGGTCCAGGCAGAATGAACCAAACTATAGGCGTGAAGGCTCCCTAAGGATGCTGACTATATAATCTGACCAGAGAATTCCCCAGTGTTTTTGTTGCTGCTGTTTACATTCCTCTGATGCAAGAAGCACTAAGAAATCCACTTGTTTTTGTTTTGTTTCTGGTTTTCTTGTGTAGAGTGCATTTGTTGGGCAACCCAGTGTTGTACAATGACAATAAATGAACCCTGACAAATAATTAACATCGACAATTAATGAACCGTGAACACTGAACACATCATAAGATTTTTATTCATGCTTGATTCAGTTCCTTCATTCTTCATTCATGAAGATTTTTTTATTCATTTCAAAAGGTTTGCTTTCAGGTGAAAGTTTAATGAGCACATGGCACATAGAACTTTCTGACCTCCCCTGTTACCTTCATTATGACGTTACATTATTAATTCAATTCAGAAATATTCACCAAAACCTGAATTAAAAAGCTTTCAGAGGATAGGAAAATGCTGCTGTTCTGAACAGAGATCTGACTCAAAGTCTGCTTCTAACACTTACCTTGATTATAAACTTATAAAGCCACTACTCTCAACAGAAAAAAAAATAATATTTTTGTGCTTTTACAATTACTGACATGGGCAAATACAGAAACCCAGTGGCTGAAGAAGTATTCAAATGTTTAACTCAAGTGAAAGTACCAATATGGCGACGCAGAAGTACTCTATTACAAGTTTAAGTCCTGCATTCAACAAGTATAGAAGTGTTATCAGCAAAAGCATTGCTTCTGACATTATAAGACTTATATTGATGCATCAATGCATAAGTAGCTGGTTGTGGCGAATCTTTTTTTTATTACTTTATAAACAGCCTAGTAGTTTAGCCCTATTGTTTATAACCTGGTAGTTGAGCCCATCCAATGGGTCACATGATCAACCTAAGGGGTCATGGCATGATTAATGGGAGATCGAAGAAAAAAAAAAAAGAGGAAACAAAAAGTTATTTTCTGCAAATTTGTTTTCAATTTTGACATTGTTTGTTCACTCACCTCTAAGATATGTCATATCACCTTTATGCTGATGATACACCGATCTATTGCTCTGACAAACCCAATAACCTGAATTAACTTTCGTCCTAACTGTCCTGGCTTAGCTGACTCCGAAGATTGGATGTCCTATAATTCCCTCCACTTAAACCCTGACAAACAGAAATTCTTTAATTCTTTTAATTAAGCTGCTTTAAATCGCTCACAGCTGGTTCAAAATGCAGGTGCCAAGCTATTAAGTAGAGGTAACTGTTGTTCACGCATTGCACCTGTTCTTGCATCCCTCCACTGGCTTTCTGTAAAATTCAGATTTAACTACAAGACCCTGTTAATTACATATACGGTACTGAATGACCTTGCCCCACATTTCTAATCTCCTCATTTTCCATACCTCTTCTCGACCACTCCAATCCTTTGATCTAATGCATTTGCGATTTTAGCCCCAACGCTCTGGACACCATCTTCCCCAATTTATCAGCAGATTTTCTGAATCTTTGGACTGTTTGAAGCGGATACTAAAAACTCACCTTCATGGGCACACATTTCTATAGATCTTTGTGTTTTGTTTGTTTTTGTTTCTTCTGTCTCTCATTGTGCTGTGTTCTGCATCCTTATTTTTTACTTGATTTATTAATTCATTTACATTTTTCATAACTGTGTGTTTTAAAAATGTACTATATAAATAAAGCTTTTCTTTTATCTCAGAAACTTTTACCTGTCTGAGCTTTGATCAATTATCCAAATAACACCATGTTTAGAGATGAAATGTCTCTTTGGTGGAACAACTCAGACGTTTGAAATGTGACACAGGGCCACAACTACACACTGCTTTTTGTAAAGGTGTACAAACCAAGGTAGGAACCACTGGTGAAATCTTTATCAGTACATTGCATTACGTATGCTTATCATGATTTTTTTATTAAATGTAAAATCATAAACTGTAAAGCAACTTAAGCTGTCAGATAAATGTAAAGGCAAGAGTAGCTTTATTTCCACCTCTCCAGGAACCTCATTTAATCTGCACAAGATACACACAATGTAAAAAAAGGGGTGTCTGACCTATGGCGGTCCACACAGCGTGCCGTCAGCTTCTCCCACAGGTCGCTGGCCACGTTTGCCTGCTTCCACACTGAGCGGCTCACATTTAAGATTCGCCGGCGCGGAGACACCTCTGCAGAGGGTGGATGAGGTTAGACGAGGCCACGCAGGGGTAAAAGCATAAAGGTGCAAAGGAGGAAGTAAAAAATAGAGCAGGCAGAGAAATAACAGGGTGTAGAGTAGAGCGGGGGTTAGAGGTCAGACAATGAGAGGAGCAATGATCGGAGACGAATGGTGCACCAACAAACAGAGAGAGAAAGGAAGGGCCAGGGGCAAAACAAGTTGGACACACAAGGAGAGCACAGTCAGGTAGATTGCTTCAATATTTCCCAGGTGAGCGTCCTGTGCTAAGAGCCAAACAGTATGAAGAGGACGTGTCGGTGGAGAAACAGCAGAGCTTGCTGTATTATTGATCTGGGCAGATGGTACCGTGTAGCTGGTGAGCTGGAGCTAATTGGTCCCGACCCGGACACTTTCCCTAAACCCAGTGTGACACCAGAGGACGAATCACTGCTGATAACTATTAATGGAAGATTCTACCTGCATGGGTCCTTCCCAATGAACTTAGTGGAGGGAGGTTGCGAGTATGATATTTTGGCTGGCGCAGCAGTTGGCACAGAGTGTGAAGGGAGCAGACCTTTTCCATCGGTCAGGGTCTCCTCTGGCTCCTGGAAGGGATGCTGAGCCAGAAAGGCCTGGGCAGACTCCAAGACTGAGTAGATGAACGGCCCGCGAGACTTGACATCCTCCATGAACGCCTGCCGGGAGACAAACAGAGGGGAGGAGAGTGTTTCTAAGTGGAAGAAAATGAAAGGCATAAGCTGTTTTTCACACTCAAGTGCTGGTTGTAGCTGAGGAGGAGGAGTCCTGTAGGCTAAGGTGAACCATTGCCTATTCCTCAAACAAGACAGCATTGCCTAAAAATAGACCAAAAGTAATGCCAATCATCGGCTGGTTACAGCTTCTCAAATGTGAGGCTTTGTCTTTTAAATTGTAACTTGAATAACTTTAGATTTTGTATTACTGGTGGAAAAAAACAAAACATTTGAAGACATTTTGATTGACATTTTTCAGATTTTTTTTACATTTTATAGTCTGAAAAATGTATAATCAACAGATGAACTGATAATTAAAATAATTAGTTGTAGCCCTAGTGTATTCAAGCAGATCTCACAAGTAACATCAAACATTTTCCAGGTTTATTACCTGGGCCCAGTCATTTGGAAATCGCATGTTTTCCATGAACAGCTAATCCATCTTACTTTTGTCGGTCAAGATTCTCCATCATCCAGGTCATGGTCATCATAAGTGCTATGATATAGCACTTATGATGACCATGACCTGGATGACTGAGAATCTTCAATGACATGTTGCCAGTCAATTTGGGAAGAATCCCCTTTGAGTGGTACAAGAATTCGAAAGTTCAGAACTGAAGAAGCTTCTTGGATGAAAGGCGAAATGTCTTCAAGAAACGCAAGTAAGTCCAGTTGCCTACGATATAGCACTTATGATCATCTTACTTTTGTGCTGAATTTTCAAAGCAACACTGGAGTGGATCACACTGATCCAGATACAAATGTTTCAAGTTACAGAATCTGGTTAACTAGTGCTCTAAATGGGGCTACATATCACAATGTAGCCAGTCTACCAACAAACACACTACTAGTACCACTTATCATCGCAGGTGCTGCCAAAGAGAACAAAATGGAGATTTTTTGATTCTGACAGCTATTTGGGGGATTATTTTATAGGGATGACATCCTTTTTTTACTTTACTGCACTGAAATTTTTATATGTAGCCTAATATCTTACTTTGTACTTTCAAGTACAAAATGTATATATTTTTGACCAGTTTTATAACCTTTTGTTCCTGAAATCTACCCTGAATCCAGCCCTCTGCAGGGATCAAGATGATCAAAGGTATCCCAATCCCACCAAAAAAGTATTGAACAACACATACTGAAAGTTTGATCCTCTTCAAAACCAACACCAAGAACAAATGGGCCCAGGTGGATGCTGTCAAACTGGCATGACGATACCTTCACCTGGGTACAATCACTGCTGCCATGATCACTGGAAAGTCTGGTCGTGACACCCCTTTATAAATGTGCTTCAGTTACCACCAACCCTCTGAAGACGGCAATTATTTTTATGGTAACTGTGTGTGACGATAAGAGCTGATCTTTCTAAATTGGACTGTTATTGCAGTGAAGTTCATTTGTAAAGAAAGGTGACAATTTTGTGCTAAATGTAAGCATATAACCTAATCTAAATATGTCCAAATAACACAGGAGAACTAAGGCACTATTTGCTTTGCAGCGCGGTTAGAGGTGCATTTCACCCTTTGCAGGTGCTCTGATAATTACCCTCCTTTTTTTGTCCTGTTTGTGCAGGTTTAGCAGCTGCAAAAGCCGCATAATCCTTTTAATCAATGCTCAAATCAATGCACTCATGAGTTCATTGATTTGAGCAGGCGTGCGTTTTATTGTCTATGATTTTAACTTTTAACTTGCAAGAAAAGTAATGTGTTATTTCTTTATCTGAAAGTTAAATTAGATCGATTTAAGAAGACACCAAACACACACACGCATATAAAAGACACACCAAATGGCATAATTGGCTTGTTTAAATACATGGGTTACCTAAAGGAATCATTTGACACACACACACACACACACATACACACACACACACACACACACACACACACACACANCACACACACACACATACACACACACACACACACACACACACACACACACACACACACACACTCACTCAGCAACAATCTACTGGCAGTACTGCATGAAATTACATGGCTGTCTGCTTGTGCTGAGAGCCCAAGGCACAATAGGAGACCAAATCTACTGGGAGCACTGGTCAGCTGGCCGCCACACACAGAACAGCCAATTAGCTGCAGAGCCCGGCTCCACTGGTCCACATTTAACAGCACTCCTTATGCAAGAACACACACACACGGTATAGACCTCTTTATTCCACCACTGCACAGATACCCAGAGTTTCCCCAGGGCCTTTAAGAAAGCCAGTGTGTCAACCTTCTTCATTCTCCTACACTAATCTTTGTTCTGTATAAAACACACTGCAGGTGTGTGAATTAATGCCAGCTCTCTTCAAAGTAATTTATTTAGGTGAAGCCAGCGTTCTCAATCCTCTTATGCTATGAAGAGATTACAATTTCAGCTGAAAATCTACATTACTGGCTGGAATTAGCAGCGTTGTGCGGCGCAGCAGTGTTTCAGTGCCTATTAGAAAAACCTCAGGACCAGAGAAACGGCAGGCCTGATAACAACCGGCGAAACACCAGCAAACACCAGCCGGCACCGAGCAAACATGCAAAAGTGTGTAACGGTGAGGAGCTGTGGCGCGAGATAAGATTCCCACTGCAACGGTCATGGAGAAAAACCTGCTGTCTTCCTCTTTCACACTCTTTCTCTAATCACAAACAAATTCCCTCTTCTTCCTTACATCCTCGCTTCCTTCCTTTCCTTTCCCTTCCCTTCCCTTTACCCTCTTTTCATCCTCTCTCACTCTCTTTATTCTCTCCATACCCTCTTTAGCTGCTTTGCTGCCCAAAGAGGAGCTGAGCTACGGATTCCCTGAGCCAGCTGTCATGTTAAAACTTTAATTCCAGCTAAATTTCACACTCAGAGGCTTCATCTTTGGTTGAAGGAACATTAAGAGCGAAGCCTTCAGATCAGATTAAGATACATAATGCATGGGGTAGAAAAAGTCAGGGGGAGGAAATGACTTCATTGACTTCATTTCGTCTAAACATGTTGATGGCATTCCTTTTACCCCTCCCTCTGGACAGTTCCTCTCAGTGCGCTTCTGAGAACACAGAGGAGGATGAATTTTTATTTCATTTGCCCTCTTGCATGACGCAGAGAAGATTCTGCAGCTGACGCACAAAATCCTTCCCATCCACTGAAATCACTCACTTATCCCGACGCCCCAACACACACACAACCCTCACAAACACATCTTCCCACTCAAACCCCCCACCACCAACACCCCAAATACACAAACAGTAAACATGCTACCAAACCAATACACATGCAAATGCGCACACACACACACACAAACGCAGCAGAGAGAGAGCTCTTCCCACACACAAAAACGACATCAGAATAAATCCACTTAAGATCAATAATTCACATTTCTTAAAACGCTTTAATTCTCCATAGAAAACTGGGATGCAATTTCCCTCTCTGCTTTGTCGGAAAAGTTTTAGAGCGACCAGACGCTCGGGAAGCCGAGGCATCTCAGATTATAAAGGCGTGCTGTGCTGTAAATGGAACATTTTGAGAGAGGAAGAGGAAGAGGAGAGGAGAGGAGAGGAGGCATGTTCAACAGTGAATCCTATGAATGACTTAGTGAATTTTTTTTTTGGCTTATGCAGTGTTGGAGGGTTGGCTGTGGAAAGAGAGAACATGTACTGCAGTTTGTGTGCAAGGTACAGCCACAATTTTAGGTTAAAAAAATTCAAGAAATAAACATTATCAACATAAAGTGAAGAAGTAACAGTGTTGATGTTTTGTCAAGGGCGTCTATGTATTGTGTTGTAGAGGTATCAACTGAAATTAGCATGCTAACCAGCTAGCCCCAGCCCATCCTGTCCTGTAATACCACTTGAACCTTGAGAGGTGAAAGTGAGTCACTGCAATGTCCAGTCTGCCCCCAGTCCAACATGAGAATACGAAAGAAAGAGTACAGCCCCTGGTTAGTGGCACAGTAAACACAAAGGCTACATTCACAGTCATTTTCGTTTTAAAACACATAACTTTTCATAATGCAAAAGATGGCTGAAGAATTTGGCAAACCACGTTTATTACATCCTAAACACCTGCTACCAGCAAGAAACCACTGCTGCTGGCAAAGAAAATAAGTGATATAAAAAGAAAAACAAGAGTAAGCATTGGTGTGGCTTGGCATGGCTAGAAACAGCTCTTGGCGAGTAAAGAGATGAAGTTTGATGCTGAACTCGTAAAACTTTAGACAGGTAAGTTGCTGGCTATTTAGCAAAATGTATTTTTAATGCAACTAATAACAACACAAAACATACCAAAAAACATTCCAAATGGTGTCAATATTTGGGTCTGATCCAGCTGTTTTCAAGCTACTATGGTTTTGCAACAGCTGAGCTAAAACCAGTGTTGTGCATGAATGTGCTAAAAGAGCAAGTTCATTAAAATTGCAAATTTTTGACAACTTATTAACCTCACTCTAGCTACAGTTAACAACGCTCGTTTTTTACAGCGTCCGTTATGCCGGCTTAACACCAGCAGACAACGCAGCTATTGGTGCTGCTGAATCCAGTTCATGTGGCTATTTAAGGATGTTTATGAACAAACTAAAAAGTTACAGATTCCAACTAGGTATACCACTCTTAGTTGACTTTGCTTTCGATAGCTAGACACTCATTAACTGGTGACTAACTGGTTAATGAAAAACAAAACAAAACATGCACAAGATGTGACATACAATAGGTCTTTCCTTTTAGCCCGGAGCTCCATTGACTCAATGAGCTTTAGCGCCACATTTCAGATCTCCATCCACTTAGGTGGTGACGTAAACTGCCCTTTATTTTATTTTCTGTTGGCTTTGCTGACAGACATCAGGCTGGCTGCATTAACATAATGTGCTGCTCTGCACTGTGCACCACCTGGGTTGGAGAGGAGCTAGCTAGCAGCTCCAGTTATTCAGGAAATACCCCTGGTAATGTCGTCCCACTACCAGGATGTGGCTGTTGCAGAAACATGGTAACCATCCTCTAGTCGCTGCTCAGGAAGCCCCAGTGGTTAAGGGGCTTCATTTTGAGCCACAAAACCCCTCTAGCACCGTTAGCAGCTTCAGCACCATTAGCTGTGTTGACACTGCTAACGGTGCTAACAGAGCTAACAGCGATAACATAGTTAACAATACTAAACAGGGCTTTGCCAAAACTGAGCCACGTACTCACTAGGTCAATCTGAGGGGAGACCAGAGGATAGGCACAATGTTTCCACAGCAATGCTGTTGGGTCTGGACAGCGTTACTAGCGGTTACTGCTGAATGAGCTGCGCCGCTAGTAGATGTTCCCACCAGAACCAGTTGGTGCAAATGAGAGCTGCAAAATTAACCTATAGACCAACAGGCACAATCTCACATTTATTTTGATTGCCTGGTCTGAAAAAACAACTCCAAACATCAGCTACAACGGCAACGAATTTGAAACGACACATCGAGTTGAAACATCTGACCAGTCTTTGGAAATATCTGTGAATGAGTGATGATCACAAGGTGTTACTTTATATACAAAAATGGAGGACATGAACTAGTTCATTTTTGGGGGACTGTGAACTTAGTTCAAAATTCAATTTGTTAACTATGAACGTAAACTAGTTAATATTAATCTGTATGAACTTTGAGCTAGCTCTTGTGAGAGGCACTTGTGAGAGAGCTCACAAGTGCTGGCTCTCAGAATTCCAAAAGGTTTAGCTAAATTTGAATATTCTTGCCTTGCTGTTAGCTCGTAATTGGCTTCCTTTAGTAACTGAGGACTGTAAATTTAGACTGTACAGACCCAGTAGTAGACCAGTGAGATCCTACTCCAAATTCCTTTCGAGGAAGTGGCCAGACATTACACATTGCACATTTAAAGCATGAAAAGCAGCCAGGGTGTGTGACAACAGAGTAAAGAGAAATTAAGAGGAAGGGGGACAGAAGCAACTGCAAGATTGTGTGGAAGTGTGAGTGTTGTTCCTCTATTGTCCTGTTAATTGGGAGGCTGATTCCACAGTGCAACAGTCGAGGTGGGAGTCAGAGTGGGATTAAACAGGAGCCACAAACCTCTCACTGTCAATACAAGTCGCCTTTCAGAAACACTGCACAAACTGACAGCACAGAAAATTGGAAAGAGGGTGGAAAGGGAAACTCTGCTGTACTTACAGAACCAATTACGAGTGTGTGTGTGTGAATGTAGGCTACTGTATATGTGTGTATATTTGTGTGTGTGTGTGTGTGTGTGTGTGTGTGTGTGTGTGTGTGTGTGTGTGTGTGTGAGAGAGAACCAGTTCCAGTTCTTGAGATACATCACCCACAACTAAGGTGATTTACTGGGAAATGAAAGAACATCCTGAGCATCCCAGGTGGCGTTTCTCCCGATACTTCTTGTCACACAGGAGTCAGAATCCAAAGAGCATAAATTTTAACGGTTCTACCCTTCACACACACTTTCAGGTACATTTTAGAGCCTTCATTTGAATCTTTATTGTTTCCTCGATATAAAACTCATGACAGCTCAATGTTGTTTTATTCCAAGAAATAACAATCAAAAGCTTTACCTCTGTTATGACTTCAGTTACTGCATTCGATTCTGTTTGTTGTGTGGAGCTATTTTTGAGCAGGCCAACAATCTGTATGACTAACGGTAAGACAGCCACACACACACACACACACACACACACACACACCTGCCTGCTGGGCAACTCCTGTCTATGCCAACTTTATGAGAGTCTCCCCCAACACAGCGTGCACGGGGCTATATAACACGTCAATTAAAAAAGATTTCAGTAGAGAGACTTTCCTGCCTTAAAGACATCCTGGGATTTTTGTTATCATCCCACCAGTGGGTGTCTTTAACACACAGGAAAGCCATTTATTCTCTTTTGATCTGCCCAATAAAATAGAAGCTACTGACATAATATTGAAACTCTCTCCAATTGTTCTGTCAGCTTGCTAAATTAGGGAAGTCTGATAAAAAAGAGCTTGAGTATATATATATGTATTTAATACTACCGGGGACCAGAGGCTATAGCAAGGTTGAGGGCCTCAGAGACCCTACACACGTACAGTCCACACATTTATTGGCTGACAGTATAGCTGTAGATGGCACGTACAGTCCACACATTTATTGGCTGACAGTATAGCTGTAGATGGCCATTTTTTTTTTTTTATGAAAAAAACTTTTGGTATATTTGCTGAAACTGTCACTATATCCAAAAAGTGCTATATGAGAATTATAATCAGTGAAAAAAAATCATATTCCTCTGCCTATTCTGTTGCCTTGTGGCGCTTCTGATGGCCTTACCGCACTGAATGAAAACAACCAGTTGGAGCAGAGGAGTCTCTAACGCAGCTGTCAATCATGTCAGTCACTGCTTGTGAATTGCGCTGTAAAACTAGGCAGCTCTGATCAAATATGGATATGAAACAGTAAATGTTACTGCATTTGCCGTTTCTCTCCTCAAATGTTTTCAGAAACATAGTGTACTGTTTAGCTGTAAAATAGAATGTTTGTAACCTGGCTGCCATGTTGGAAACAGTCAGGCGAAGCACCAAGCACCACCTACCACCCACCAGCCTGAGTAAACTTTCTCATTTTACAGCTAAACAGTTCACTAAAAAATGTTTTTGAAAACATTTGAGGTGAGAAATAGGCAATGCAGTAACAGAATCCTTATTCATATTTGATCAGCGCTGCCTAGTTTGACAGTTTGTCCACAGTTCACAAGCAGTGATCGACATGATTGACATCTGCATTAAATAATAATGATAACAATCTTACTATATAATGACGAAAACTCTGTCTGTGGGTGTGTGTGTGTGGGTGTGTCTGTTCCACGTTTTTCTTCTCACTGACTTGGTCAATCCATGTGAAATTTGGCACAGTGGTAGAGGGTCATGGGAGGATGCTAATGAAGCAATATT
This sequence comes from Epinephelus moara, assembly GCF_006386435.1. Classification (NCBI taxonomy): domain Eukaryota; kingdom Metazoa; phylum Chordata; class Actinopteri; order Perciformes; family Serranidae; genus Epinephelus; species Epinephelus moara. The sequence goes on from NC_065509.1 coordinate 28,335,855, forward strand.
ACATCAATTGGCCAAAGGGGGGCGCTATAGCAACCAATTGAAATTGCAAACTTT